>NC_089844.1:51437360-51659860 GCF_035609145.1 Eleutherodactylus coqui | reverse complement strand
TTCATAAAGTGGTTAACTGGTTGTATGAGATAAAGAGTCGGGAACTTTGGCTGTCTCAGTAGCAAATACACATTAGTCCTTTTTACTGCTAGTGTAGATATCTGAGACCAATGGAATAAAGGGTTAAGCTGCTAAATGCCTGTTACGTCTGAGCCGAATGTCAAAACAGCTCGTCCGGATCAGATGTAATAATTCTCCAAAAGGACGGATAAAAGGGAAATATCACACTAATATGGGAAAACCCTGCCTAAAAGCGGGAAAATCGCCTTAATGTTGGAGGCATCCTGTCCAGAACCTGGGGGCTATCTAGACTGTCCCTAGATGGTTAAGGGGATGACAATTGACAGCTGTTAATAACAATGGTCACAGCAGCACTAGGAAGAAGATGCAAAAATAAAAGTAATCAGTATAAAGGCCAGAGACTTACCTGACAAAGAATTACACTAGTAGGACATGGGCTGGACCATAATTCCACCATGCAGAGGAATAACCAGCTTCCTTTGAGAGGAGGGGCCAAATATATATACTTTAGCAATGGCTGATTGGCTGGCTGGGGAACTACCTTCCCAACAACCAATTAAACCCCACACCAGCAGATGTCATCACCGAGTGACAGGGGGCATGCGCCGACCTCATGGACACATGAGATGAGCTGACGTTTTGATGCCAGCCAGTACTTGCTTCCATATTGCGACCAGCACGCCGCAACACTGTCCCTGCCAGTACTTTCAACTCATAAGCTTAGCTTATAGGGCTAAAAGTAAGTGACAGATTCCCTTTAATGGAATAGTGCCTGTTGGCAGCAGAAAATACAGCAGATCGGCTTGGGGAATATAAGTTGATCAAACCTCTTTCCTAGTTTGCCACCAAACTACTGAGTGAGTCCTGTTTGCAGCCTAAAGAGTGCAGTCAACTGCAGGTTGATGTGATTTTAGGGCAACCTCCTCTGCTGCCCTGCGACATTGTCACGTGGCGTCTACCTCCAACATGAGTGCTTTTGTTGGAATTTCCATTCATTTATATTAAAGGAATTATATACTTTCCAATCCATTTTCTGAATTTGCCCCCTATGACAAATAATATCACCAATGAAAACTGATGTTTAATTTTTTCCTGCATTCAGAGTTTCTTTGTGATAGAAGATATTACATGCAGTGGTCTGTCAACATACAGTGTTAATTGGTTCTGGGCCGGCCATTGTAAATGAAAAATATTGTACAGATGTGTCAAACATTAACTTGACATTCAATGTGTTTTGATAACTTCACTACAATGTACTAAAATGTTGTACATCAAGTTATAATGATGCACCAGTCATTTTCATCATTGCTACATCTGTATGTTGAATCTATAATCCATATTGCAAACTGGTAATTAGTTCTGAAGCTTCAGACTCGTTGACTAGAAGCAAGGCTGTGTTGAGACACAGCAAAAAAAGCTTCTGGCTGAAATCCCGCCCAGGAGCGGCTGCCAATAGGCACACGGTCTTGTCAAGATTATTGGCATCATCATGCAGCCATTGGTTACTGCATCTGGATGGGGTTTCAGCCACAAGTAGCTTTTGCTGTGTCGGAACATAGTGTAATACAGAATGGAGATTAGGGGATTCTGTCATCAGAATTTCGGATCATAAACTGCCACCATAGCGCTACCAGGCACATGCAACGCACCCTGGAAATACATTTATCAATAAAAAGTCAAATCTTGTTTTTTGTATGGCACCAACTTATTGCGCAGTGCTTTCAAGTCATTTATTTATTATCACTGCTGATATGCTGCTCGAAACTATATTTCTCACGATTTCCGCTCTATACTTTGTTCTTATGCGCATTCCTGCTAAGCGCTGCCCGGTTTTTGGACAGCTTTCTAATCCAAGAGTCGAAGAGAAAAAAAGCTGTATCTGGCCATTCCTACAGAGCAAGCCCGTGCTGTAGCGCTGGAATGCCTACAAGTCATATCCAGGGCAACCTGGGAATAAACACTTCTGAAGCGCCAGGAGAAGGTGATGGTTTATAGAGCTATTGCCACAAAATCCAAAGCAGAACCACATTGCAAACGTTAATAACATTTGATTAGTATTCATTTGCGTAACTGAATACCCTTTTAACTTTTTTGGGCAACATGGCAGGAAATCGCACAAAATTATTCATTTTGGTTGAAGTCCTGCATCACTTTTTAATAGGAAAACTTGCTTTCTTACTTCCGTGGGATTTGTTTCTGTTTCCAGATCCGGATCTCAACAGTATTTGTAAACTGTAGTTTTGATCCTGTTGGAGCTGACAGAAAAAGCTGGATAGAAGCGGAAAACAAAAGTAATTTAATCAATTCTCTTTTTTTTTCATTAAAGAGCCTCTAGTCTTAAATTGAAGACATGATTGGAAATAGGTTGACTTGTCCCTTTTTGTATTCTTTTCAGTAGTCTTCTAAGGTACATTACTATACCGCTCCTTTCCTAGTGATCTATGTCTGTGTGTCAGTTTTCAAAGAGGTTTGTGAATCAGGAGGTTCTGAAAGTATGAAAAACACTACAAGTACCCTCCATATAGGAGAGCTGTGCAACAAGGTACTGAACTGTGGGAACACACAGAAAAAGAGTGAGTGTAATTCTTAACCTGTTAAGGACCAAGTGCCATGAATATACGGCAGAAACGGAACAGAAGACAGACTACTCTTTCTCAGCCTACATACTGCTGCATGGGTGCAATGTAGACAATAGAGGAAGCCGCAGAGCCGTTTTCTCTACTGGGACTGGCAATCACTGGCATGACAAGGCTTCTGGGTCTAAGGAGATCCAGATAAGCTCTGACAGTGACTACTGCCACTTTAGGGGGATGGTTCCCTGTAACTGGGGCTCCTATGGATGCCACAGTTACAATGGAAAATTGTAAAATACAAAAGAAAATGAGTATGAATGTCCCCCAGACATCTTTATATGCTGTCACAGGAGACATAGATGTTAAAAATATACAAAAATAAGTAAAAACAATTATGGAATAAAATAGAAATATATTTTAAAAAGCCCACTGCCGCGCCAACCTAAACTGTTGCCATAGCCATACAAACATCAAAACATCAGAAACTAAATATGGAACCCATTACGGTACTTTATTTTAGTCTTAATATAGTAGTTTTAAAAATAAAGAACTATATATATTTTTTTTCTTTTGACTCACATTACCCTGAGTCTAACTTCACACAGGCGAGCACAATATGGGGCTCCCAACGATGTGAATTGCCCACGGATGCAAGGCATTTTTATGTCAAAACAGCCTCCCATCACTTCAGGGATGTTGGGATGCTCTGTCGCAGCTGATCGCAGTTTTTAATGAGAGACATCGCATCGGAACGTGTGCACCTATCACGTGGTGCGATGTTGCCGCCCAGCCCATTGAAAACAATGGGAGCTGCGATATGAGAGCATGCAGAAAGAACATGCCGCAATTTGTTTCCTGTATCACATCGCGGTATCATGCAGGAAAACATTGTTCATGTGTATGACCCCACTGAAAAGAATGGGATTCTTACTTGTGTGAGATTTGTACATCTCGCAATGCACAAATCTTGCATGATTTTCTCGCCCGTGTGACGGCAGCCTTAATAAAACAAGAAAATGGGAAAAACATTTTTCTCTAAAAATATTATTAAAAACAGCCCTATATGTTATGAAAAAAAATACAGCAGAACAATCTTAACAGCCAAGAAAAAGAGAATAAGACCATAAAACCTGCATAAAATAAAATATAAAACATGCATAAACTCACTAAAAACTGTCTGGTCTTTTAGGATCCAAATACTCTGGTCTTTAAGGGGTTACCATAAATGTCCATATAAAATTAAATTCTCTAGGGCCCCCCAGAGGCTCCTGGACTCCAACATAAAATCTGCAACAGGAACCCTTGCATGCCAAGTGCTATTTACGATACTGAAGTCTTCTGATGTGGTGCAGATACCCCATGTAGTACATGACTGGAGGCGAGGCACCATGACTACATTAAAAAAAGCATGTAAGTTTTATTTAGAGGTCAAGTGATAAAAAGAAAACATGTTGTTATAATAAAACCATGTATTTACATACATAAGCTTTATACATATACTGACCTACAAGGAGGTTTCAAAGGGGAGCGGCTCGGAGGAGACCGAGCGAGCGCTGAAAATTATTATAGATTTATAGGAGCTGTATTTTGTAATAAATAACATTGAAGTGATGTTTATATTTTATTCATTTATTCTTGCCATTTGCTGAATATTTTATACTGATGTTTTTCTTAGCAAATGAATAATATCTGCGTGCCAGAATTTACAATGAGTCTGCTCAGTAACGATATTTCACTTTTTCCTGGGGTCGTTTAGTTAACCAACCAAAAGTAAATGTAAAGTTGTGACGGAACATTGTGCCTATCCTCCTGTCTATAGTCAACATGTCCAATGGCCATCAATTAAGAAATATATTTACCAAGCCAAGCATAACCAGCAAATATCCTGTGTAGCCTCAGCCACATTGGAAAAGCTCATTTGTTCCATCACAAAAATCTGACACTCATTGATTTTGTCTTGAATCTTCCACGCGCCCATTTATATTCTTGACACCAGTAACAAACCTGTTCTGGACCACACTAACATCTGTCTTTGTTATAATGGGGCTTAGAACACAAGTGGCCATGGCAGGCTGCTTTTAATTAGGCTACTAATATGTTAGTGTCATAATGTTTAGCTTCCAACATAATCGACTGCTCTTCTCCATTCTTGCTTTACATTTTAATCTCATCTGAAATAGTTAGAAAAAATGATACAAATATAAGATTGCTCTCATGAACACACCATCTAGAGTGCCCCAATTCAGGGCAAAGGGGCATCAAAACAGTCATTTATGGCTGAGGAAAAGATGCAGGCCTCCTGTTCTCGGGATCAGTTGGGTACCCGGTAGTTGGACCCCACTGATCATAAAGTTACCCTTTATCCTGTAAATAAGGTATAAGTTCGGCTTCACACGGGTGTCAAAATTGTGCAAGATTTGTGAGTTGTGAGACGCACAGATATGAACCCCATTCTTTTGAATGGAATCATGCACATGAGCGATGTTTTCCTGCATGGCACCACGATCAAATGCTATGCGGGAAACAAATCACAGCATGTTCTATCTTGCTGCCTGATTTGGCATTGTAGTTGCATTGTTATCAGCAGCAGTGTCAATCCCATTGGAAGCAATGGGAGAAATGCCATGATACTCTGTGACAGCCGCATCGGAGGATCCTGCATCCCCGAAGTGATGCAAGGCTGTTTTGCCATGAAAATGCCTTGCATCCCTGGGGATTTCACATGGTGAGAAGCGCGATATGGGGGTGGGATTCACGGCCTCTTTAGGATAAGTATATGAATGCATGAAAATATCTATAGGAAAATCCACAACAAGTCATGCAGATTTTTATTGCGAGGCACGCTGCAAACAGCTGAGCATGAACTAAAAAAAGAAAAGGCACAACAAAAAAGGCCCCAAAAACTATATTTATCTCCGCTGGCACGCTTATAGGAATCCTTTCTTGGTCCACCGCCAATCTTTGTACATGCAAGCTCTAGTGCAGATGTTTCATTACATTTGACCACTGGAGCCTGTCACACTTCAATCTGCTGTGGTTTTTCCATGCACAAATCTGCTGCAGTTCTGCTACTCTAGTAATGAAAGAGTTGACCCTAAGCAAGCTGAACCTGAATTTGCACATGCAAAATCCACAGCAGCTTACAGTTCACTTAAAGGGGTTGTCCCGCAAAAGCAAGTGAAGTTAAACACTTCTGTATGGCCATATAAATGCACTTTGTAATATACATCGTGCATTAAATATGAGCCATACAGAAGTTATATACTTACCCCCCCCCCCCCCCCCGATGTTGACGTCCCCGTCTCCATGGCGCCGACCGAAGCCTTCTTCTGCCTCGATGAGACACGCATGCGCAGACGACCTGTGCGGCACGAGCACGCTGGAGCGGCCCCTGCAACGTGACAGAAGAGGCAGACTGCGCAAACGCGTCTAATCGAGGCAGAAGAAGGCTTCGGTTGGTGCCATGGAGACGGGGACGCCAACATCGGGGGGGGGGGGGTAAGTATATAACTTCTGTATGACCAATATTTAATGCACGATGTATATTACAAAGTGCATTTATATGGCCATACAGAAGTGTTTAACTTCACTTGCTTTTGCGGGACAACCCCTTTAATGTGAAGTAGACTTTATCAGGTCTCGTTCACATGTAGCAAAACATTTCTGTGCAGAAATTGGCCTGCAGTGTGGATCTTTAAATCTGAAGCATGGCAATTTCTGCTGCAGAAAGTACATTCATTTGTCGCAGATTTTACACTTGAACTCAATGGGAAAGAAGCAAATTTTATTGTTGTGAACTACCTGCATATCCACAGAAATATCTGTCATGGGATGTTTAAAATAGGGAACCTTTACACTCAAGGTTAAAAGTTGAAAAAACACCACTCTACACATTTCTGTGGCAACACTTTACTGGTCTTCTATTCATCTCAAACACTATCTTTTCTCCTTAGGGAGAGTACCTAGAAGGTGAGTGAGGAGACTTATAAGGGCCATTCATGCTCCTCTAGGTAATATTCAAATAAAGGAGTTGGAAAAAGACCTCCTAAGTGCCACTTGCTGGAAGGCAGCATTCCTGCAAGTCAATGTTAGACTCTTTATACAATCCTTGTAACAATGACCGGGAATTGAAAGCAAAGCTAGACTCCATGCACAGACAGCTGTTTCGGGGTGTTTGCCTCTCATCAGTGTGCAGTAGAATTCTGGCTTTGCTAGCGAGAGGTCTGTGACGTGGGTCACAAACGCTATCTTTTCTCCTTTGGGAGAGCACCTTGGTGAGTGAGGAAACTTAAAAGGCCATGTCACAGTTCTCTCTCGCAAAGCCAGAATCCTACTGCACACTGATGAGGGGCAGACCCCCCGAAACAGCTGTCTGTGCATGGAGTCTGGCTTTGCTTTTAATTCCCGGTCATTGTTTCAAGGCTTGTATAAAGAGTGTAACATTGACTTGAAGAAATGCTGCCTTCCGATAGGTGGCACTGTGGAGGTATTGTTCCATCTCTTTTGGTCTCTGTACATTCGGTTTTCAGTGATGTCGTGTTGTGTCAACACATGACCGTTGCAGTGATTTTGTGCAGACTTGCCATTTAGGTTTCCTTACGGATTTGCTGCAGCAATTTTCTGCAGTAAACCTGTTACATGTGCATTTACCCTTACAGTAGGTTAAATAATTGCATTTACAACTATAGCAGCGATATATAATAGGTGAGAACAGACTTGGTAAATTTAAGTCTTATGCCTTCTCTGTCAGATGATGACTGGAGAATACAGGCACCGTTTATTCTCGAATTGGAAAAAGCAAAGGGACTGTCATGATGTTGGATGGTATCTCTGTTGAATTGTGCATATTCTGTTGATTTCCATGCTCCTTCTGCCCTCTATCTGGTACCCCCACTGCTCTGGTGATGCCCCGCAGCTATTAGGTTCTATTGAACCTAATAGCACAATGCTCAGGGTGCGGAATTCCACCGTGGAATTCTGCCCCATGAAATCACCTGTAATCACCCGCGGTATGTTCTTAATGCCTCTGGCGTATGCGCGGACAGCTACCATTGCAGTCAATGGAAGCCGTCTGTCAAGCTATCTTCCGCTGTAGCACAGCGGTAGATAGCATGAAAACGCCCCCCTGCCCACTGATGTGCACGCCATGTGATGCTGTGGGTGTGTCATATGACGTTGCCGGCGCGTCATGCGCTGCACTGCGTATGTGCGCCGGAACGGGATGCGGGGCAGCGGATCCGGAGGGGAGTATGGGGTCTCTGGGGGAGGCACCGTGACAGACTCCGCTGCGGAATTCCGCTTGCGGAGCCCATCATGGCCGTTGGCACTAGGCCTAACCGTATTATTGTTTGTATTGATTTAATTTTATTTTTCTTAACCATTCTTCATTTACCACAAAAAAACAGGAAATAGTACTGACACACCTTAGGAAGTAATGTGGAGTAGAATACAGAGTTTGTTCGTAAATTTATATTATTAAGGGTATCTATCATTAGGACAGGAAGAAAGGCCAACCTAGGTGTTACCAAACTGTCTGATTTCTGTCCAACTGTACCTTAGTAAGCTCTTTTTGAAGATGTATTAACTCTGTACAGAAGTCCTTTTTTCCACACGCCAGGGGATGATAACATGAGTTGTTTTATTGTTACCTTCTAGAAGATTTAGTCATGATGGGTTGCTGTATCATATTTCTTATTATTTTAATAATTGATTTTTCACACTAACAACCTAATAATTAAAAAAAAAAATTTGAAGCAGCTGAGAGACTCTCAGATTTTATTTGTAGTAATGCAGTAAATGTATTTCTCTAGATTCTTTCCCAAAATGGAGTGAAGAGTAGTTGTTACTTTCTAGCCTTTGGGTCCATACCTGTGAAATTTATTCTGCGCCATTTGCACTATTCGACATTGCGCCATTTTTTTGCTAATACTTTCTGAATGCAAATGGATATGAATAGGGTTAAAAGGAGTACACTTCAATTTATCTTTGGTGATTTGGTATAGGCATGTCATATAATTACATTGATGAGATTAACAATCTTAGTACCCAATTGATGCCCCCACTCCCCAAATATTTAGTTCGAAAACTTTTCAGGGTTGCCCGTGGATTTCTATCACTGGAAACATCCAATATTACTCTCCCACGCCTCCTGGAGCACCAATGGTGTTGCTATCAATGCCCATGTCCGAGGATAAGGTTAGTCTTGCTAGGGTTATTTGTATATAAAACCTTACTTGTGTATGAGACATTATGATCTGTATAATATGAGTCCTTCATATACTGAGTACATTTTTTTCTATTTTTCTTATATAGGGCAGACAAAGAAAAAATAAAGCATTTGATAGTTTTGTAAGTTAGCATATAAAGAGTCGTTCTGTAATACACTTAGTGCTATGTGACATTGCAGCAGCTTAATGGAAGCTTTGTCCTAGAACAGGTATTGCCGCTCTAAGCAGCCACTCACGAATTGAGAGCATAAATTCAGCGTCCAGCATTTCTTATTCCTCTGCTTAAATATTTAAAGCTTTTCAATGGTAATCTTTTTCATCGCACACTTTCTCTGTGAGCACATTATTCAGAGGTAGACTAGTGTTTAGTATGGGATCAGAATTCAGAATAAAGGTACCTGCACATCTCCATTCTCACGTGTCTTCGTAATAGGAAATATTTCAAAGTGGAATGTGACGACTGCCTATAACAACTATTGTATCATATGGTACACACTTTGTTGGGTGTGAGAATAGCCATTGTATTTTGGCAATTTTCAATATAAATGGCTAATCATAACTATAGTACATCAACAGAGGGTTCCACGAAGCCGGAGATTGTAGTGGGCTACTAAAGCTAGCTGTAAGCATTTCTTTAGAGTATGTTCACAAAGAAACTCTGTTTTACAGTTTCTGTACAAGGGAATTATTATCAAACTATGTATGACATTTTCTGGCATATAAAAGCCACATATTTTGTTACACACTATATTTTTTGCAAAGGTTTGCAAGTTTTATCTTCTGGGTGGGGCTTATCAGAGTGGCGGAGCTTCCTGTAGACCATCAGCTTCACTAGAATTTATGCCAGAGGCTGGCGTAAATTATAGCTTAAATCTAAGACTACACATAGCTGGTATGGAATGGAATTTCTGACTCAAGGACATACAAAGATGCGCTAAATCTATTAATCCGTTTAGGACCAGGCACTGTAAATTTACAGCGCCTGGTCCCAGACTTAAAGCCAAGCTGTATGTAAAATAACAGCGGGGATATAAGCCTCTTGACTCTGCAATCATTCAGAGCCAGGACGGGTCATCAGCTGTTAGTAACAGCTGATGTCACAAAGGAGAAGGCAGGAGGGGTTTTTAACCCTTTCTGCCTTCTCTTTCCTTCAGTACACAGTGCTCAATGAGCGCTGTGTACTAAACAGATAGCAGAAGTGTAACTTCCACTATGGGAGCCCGGGAGTCATGTGACTGCCGGGATTCCCAGCTACAGCAGAGCTACAGGGTCCCAGAAGACCCTGACCAGCTCTGCCAGTGACTAATGTCACTACATGGGATGTTTTTCAATAGGCATCCCACTAATAGTTTAGTTGAGCTCCTATATTCTAGATAGTTAGTTTTTGTTTTGTTTTTTTTAAATATCAGTTTAATTTAGAAGAGATCATAAAAAACGGATAAAGAGAGGAGTTTGTCTTTATTTAAAACCCTGTTTAACCCCTTCCCACTATAGGACGTACAGTTATGTCCTGCAGGGTCTGGGGTATGTATGAAGAGAGATTACGTGGATATCTCTCTTCATACATCACAAGTGCAGACTGTTTATTACAGCTGACACCCTGCGGCAACAGCTGTAATCGGCCAATCGCGGCTGTTAGCCCTTTAAATGCTGCTGGCAGTTCTGACAGCTCCATTTAAATCCCCCAAACGATGTTCAGGGGTCCTGTATGGCCCCCCGCGATGAGATCGCAGAGAGCCGTGCGGGTGTCATGGCAGTCGGGGACTTTCTGAAAGGCCCCAAGGCTGTCTTGGCAGAATGCCTGTCAAGGCATCCCTGTGGGGTGGCTTAATAGACTGCCTGTCAAATCGCAGTATGATGTGATGCAAAGCGTGGCATCCACTCTTACTTCCTCGACCATTCCCTCCCTGTTAATAAGAATTCGGTCCAAGATAGCAGATCCCCTTCTTTTCTCTTCTACCTTTTGGAAAGTAAAGTTGTCAGCAAGAGCGGATAAGAATGTGTTTAATCCATTGCTTTTACCTGAGAGAGATTCCCAACAAATGTCTGGATAGTTAAAACCTCCCATAATCACTATGTCATGCTTTTTTGAGAGCTTGGCCATCGGATGTAGAAAGAGTTCATCCATATCTTCTGCTTGTCCGGGCGGCCTATAGTAAATGCCTGCAATGGTGTCCTTTCTGTTGTTCTCTCCTTGTATTCTTACCCAAACAGTTTCTACAGAACTCCCATGCTCTGAAGCTTGAATCTCGGTGGACATGAATGTTTTCCTAACATACAACGCAACACCTCCTCTCCTTTTTCTAGGTCTGTTTCTTATAAATAAGTTGTATCCTTCAAGCCTTGTATTCCAATCGTGTATCATTCCACCAAGTTTCTGTGATGCCAATGACATCATATTTCTCTTCCTGTGTTAGGAGCTCCAATTCTCCTTGTTTGTTTCCCACTCTCTGTGCATTTGTGTAAAAACATTTTAGTTTGTGATCGGTTTCTTTTGCTCCTCTATTTTCCTTCAGAATTTTTTGTCTTTGTTCTTTCTTTCCACTTCTAATAGTGAGGTTCTCAAATGTATTTCACTTCCCTTCCCATATTGTCCTAGTTTAAAGCTCCCCTAATGAGTGAAGCAGGCACCCACCAAACATATGCTTACCTGTTTTTGTAAGGTGCAACCTGTCTCTAGCAAGCAGTCCGTCATATAGGTAATTCACTACATGGTCTAGAAATCCAAATCTTTGCTGACAGCATCTTAGATATGTCCTTAACCTTATTGATTGGGATAATGTACTAAATAATAAGCAATACATAGGAAACATTTAAAAACATCCTATTTACTTACTTTGAGAGGTTCATACCTTACAGGAATAAAATAGGAGAAAACCAATGGGGCTTACTAAAGATGCAAAAGCTGCAATAATCAGCAAAAATAAAGTGTTTAAACTACTAAAACGAGAAGGACGTGAAGAAGCACTAAAAACCTATAAGAAAAATAAATAAATTATGTAAAATCTGATAAAAGCAGCAAAGATTGAGACAGAGAGACTTATTGCCAGGAGAGTAAAACTAACCCTAAATGGCTTTTCAATTATATAAATAGTAAAAAGATTAATACTGAAGTGTTGGCCCTTTAATAAATAATGTAGGAAAAATTGTAGAGGGTGATGAGCAGAAAGCAAATCTATTAAATATTGTTTTCTCCAGTTTATTTACATAGAAAAATGAAATGCCAAATGAGATGTACAGTGATAATGTAAACTCTCCACTAAATGTCACCAGTTTAATCCAGGAAGAAATGCAGACTTTTGAGGGAATTAAGTAATGTGATACAGATCTTTGTTTCTTATATTTAAGGCTCTATAGTGACAGGATCTGTTCTACTGGATTAGTAAATAGCCAGTGTGGTGCGATATTGAAAAAGGGGTCAAAAAGTGAACCTGGGAATTACTTGCCAATAAGTCTTTCTTCTATCTTGGGTAAAATATTTGCAAGCTGTCTAACAGATGCTATCCTGGACTACCTCAAGAAAAATTGCTGTAGAACTCTGTATCAACATGCATTTATGACAGATCACTCCTGTCAAACCAACTTGATCAGCTTCCACGAGGAGGTAAGTTCTAGACTGGACCGGGGAGAGTCACTGGATCTTTGTATCAAGACTTTTCTAAAGCGTTTGATACATAGAGGTTGGTTTATAAAATGAAAATGCTTGGGCTAGCCGAGAATGTGTGTAAGTGGGTAAGTAACTGGCTCAGTGATAGCAGAGGGTTATAAATTTTACATGCTGTGATTGGATCACCGTTATAAGTGGGGTACCATAGGGGGTTGGTTTTGGGCCCTATTCTTTTTAAGAAATTTATTAATGACCTGATAGAAGGATTTCACATTAAAATATCAATATTTGCAGATGATACAAAACTATGTAAATAAATGAACACAAGAGAGGACACAAGGAGATTGTAAGAGAATCTAGATAAGTTGGGGCTTGGGCAGAAAAGTGGCAAATGTGGTTTAACACTGATAAATGAAAAGTTCTGCACATGGGCAGAGGAAAAACATGTCACCATGACACACTAAATGGGAAACCACTGGGTAACACTGACATAGAAAAGGACTTGGGTATTTTAGTTAACTGTAAGCATAACTGAAGCAACCAGTGTCAGGCAGCTGCTGCCAAGACAAATAGGATCATAGAATGCAGCAAAATAGGTCTAGGGGCTCATGACAAGAACATTGTTCTTCATCTTTACAAGTCACTAGCCAGGGCATACTTGGAATATTGTATACAGTTTTGGGCACTGGTGTGCAAGAAGGACATATTGAGATTGAGCAGGTACAAAGGCGGGCAACTAAAAGTAATAAATGGAATGGGCGCACTACAATGCCTAGAGAGGTTATCAAAATTGGAATTATTTAGTTAAGAAAAAAGACGGCTAAGGGGCGACCTAACAACTATGTATAAATATATCAGGGGACAATACAGAGAATCTCTCCTATGATCTATTTATATCAAGGACTGTGACTGTAACAAAGGGGCATCCTCTCGTCTAGAGGAAAGAAGGTTTCTACAACATAGAATGGGGTTCTTTACTGTAAGAGCAGTGAGACTATGGAACTCGTTGCCTGAGAACATGGTGAGGGCGAACTCACTAAAAGAGTTCAAGAGGGGCCTGGACGCCTATCTTGAGCAATACAATATTATATGTTATAATGATTAAAAACATCAAAAGGGTTGTTGATCCAGGAATTATTCCAATTGCCAGTTTGAATCAGGAAATAATTTTTTCCCTTAAATGGGAAAAATTGGCTTCTATCTCACTAGGTTTTTTTGCCTTCCTCTGGATCAACATTGGGGAGCTAATAGGCAGAACTGGATGAACCTATGTATTATTTCGGCCCTACATACTATGTAATGTAACAAGTTCCCGGTGTGAAGGCTAACATGATAGCTAACCAGTAACCACCCTTCCATATACTTTTCAGAGTCTGCCCATTTCCCAAATCTAAAGACTAGCTATTCTAAGGATCCATTCACTTAAGTGTATGTCCTGTCTGTGTGCTGTTCATGTATTTCACGGACAGCACATAGACCAATTATAGCTAATTGGACTGTAGAGATGGTCCAAGTGAAAAAAAAAACATCACAGCATGTACTATTAGGGTGCCTTCACACTTCTTATAAAATAAGCCAATATTAGTGAGATGCGAGCGTGAGTGAAAATGCAGAATTACAAAACCAATAATTTTAAATGGTTTTATTCCCATTTGCGATGTTTTCACTCATGCGATGTGGAGTGGAAAAAGAATCGCAGCTGTCCTATCTTTCTGCATTTTGCTTTTTGTTTCCCCATAGAGCCTGCTTTTTATTGCATCGCAACGCACAAACTTGCGATTTCCGTGCAATGTGTTTTAACATTAAACACTCCTATTGACTTTCGTGCCAGAAAATCGTGGGCGGTAGTGATGGGATACAAGATTGTTCTCAGTAAAAAGCATCACTGATGCTCAAAAATTTGTGGGAACAAAATTGCGATTTTACCTCAAGGTTTTCACGGCAAAATCACAATTGCAAGTGTGAAGGAGCCCTTAGGCATGGAGTGTTCTCTGCCTGCAAGTATCGGGCAGCACATGGGCATGTGTTCTAACACTGTCCAGTGTGAGTTGTGCCCGAGAATACGCCTGTATGAATTGGCCCTAAATCCTGTATTAATGTAAATTCCTCCTTATGACCTAAGTTAACTATTGTGCCATACTGTAGAATAATTTTGTTAAATGTTTTCCAGGACTGAACTATTGCTGTCATATTTTCAGGATGTGTCATCAGTAGTTGATCTACAGACCATACGGAGCCAGTGTGTTGCTGGAAACACACAGCTCCATAAACACTGCAGTGGCGTGGTGTGGTATTGCTGGCACAATTTCCATTCACATGAATGGGAACTTTGTGTGCAGTACCATTTAGGGCCACTGCATTATGTATGAAGCTGTGTGTTTCCTGCAGCACATTGACTCTGTACACAGGAATACTGACCCCGGTAATCAGAATAATAGAGCATGGGACATAAAAAATTCAGGTCTGGAAAACTCGGTCAAGGTCCAAATACCAGTGTTTTAAAAGGATGGACCCATTTTGATCTCTGTATCTCTGCAATCTCAAACAGCTCAGGTGGAGGGAACTTATAGCATTTATAAAATGGTTAAACTTGATAACTTAATAAACAGTTTGTAACTTTCTGTGTAGTTGTAGCATACTGCCATCATGAAATATACCTCTTTGAAATTAAATTGAAACATTTTGCATACATATAAACATGAGGTGATAAGCACTTTCTACTCAAATATGGCCATACATTGTCAAATAATCATTTTATACAATACTCACACAATACTGTTATGGAGTGCCCAACTGCTGTCAAATAACATAACCACATAAAACTGCCGTGATATATATATATATATATATATATATCACAATACCGTCCTCCAGTATCCAGATAATATGCCATACAATGCTTAAACAGTTAATAGTACAGTCGCTATAGATCTAGAGCAGTGAAGGTCTATACACTCTATTCTTAGATTGTTCCTGGGGTTTTCACTCCTTAAGGCCTCATGTCCACGGGGAAAATCAGATCCGCTGCAGATTCTCCATGTAGAATCTGCAGCGGGTCCCTCCTGCCCCGCGGACATGAGCGCCGAAAATAGCAATTTAAAAGAATTTACCTATCCGGCGCGGGCGACGAAGGTCAGCTGTTCCTCACGGCCGGATCTTCATTTTTGGCCGGCGGATGAATTCCTGACGCCGGCGGCACGTCGCCGGCACGTCGTCGACGTGCCGCGCGCATGCGCCGGGCACATCCGCCGAGCCGAAGCAAGGGAGATGCGGCCGTGAGGAAGAGAAGAGCTTCGCGGTCCGCTGCGGGTGAGTAAATGCTTTAAATTCCTATTTTAGGTCTCCCGCGGATCCGGACGGCTTCCATAGGCTTCAATAGAAGCCCGCGGGAGCCGTCCCCGCGGGAGACCCGCATGAAAATGGAGCATGATCCAGATTTTTTCATGCTCCATTTTTTTTAAAATCACTTTTATTGACGATCCGCGGGTATTTATGTACCCGCGGGTGGTCAATGCATCCCTATGGGGTGCGGATCCGCATGCAGGAAATCCGCTGCGGATCCTAAATCCTATTTTCCCCGTGGACATGAGCCCTAATACTTAGCCCCACCTAGGAAATGGGGCCCCCACCTAGGAAATGGGGCCCCTGTGTAGTTGTCCAGTTTGACAGCCCCTAAAACTATCCCTGCTCGCCTTCTTTTGCCATGGCCCTATACACATCGACTACAAGTTAAGGTTAAAATAGAAGTGTTTGCTTCAAGTAATTCTTTCTCTGCCCTAGCAGAATAGCTATAAAATGTATTTATTTACCGTACATGTAGAAATAAGATTAGTAGAGGGTCCAATACAGAGTACTTTTGAGCTTTATAGGAACCTTGTGCGGTCCAGGATTATAAAGGCATAACATATGTTCTGATAAAATGGTATCACATAACAATATAATTTCTTTATGGAATGGTAGACCCAAGCTGTGTTGCAACTTATTTTCAAAACTAAAAGCCAGACTAGGTATTTGCAGCCATTTTTGAGGTCTTTACCCTTGTAACTAGAATAAACCACAAGTCATTTTCTCTAAAACAATTGTAGTTTTACAGTGTATTTATACAAGTTGTGACTTACTTCGTCTTACTGCATTAAACCTGTCACTGTCATTATTAATTGTAAACGATCCATTTACCATTTGAAACACTATGGGACAGATTTAGTAATATTATATTTTGGACTACTCTACTGAAAACACTTTTTCCAATCCTGCCCCCTCACCTGATTGCCTATCACACACTGGATGTCTCCTATGTATATTGCAATTTCCAGGCAGTGCAGAATCCTGTTTAGTCTAACCTTCATTTCATGAGCAAAACATGAATCCATCATACCCGCCTGCATAACCATATAGAATTGCTATAAAAAACATGGGGTATTTGTGGATTGGCCAAGTCATTTAAGCCCGCAAGCCCACTTCAAGGGTCCTCGTTGTCTCATGGGTCCTTACTCTAATGAGACAACTACCTCTAGGAAACCTGCCTGCAACCCGAGCAATCGTCCCGATAAGGACGACCCATGCACTAGAACCTAAGGAACTAACTAGCCCTGAGATGATAAATGATCCACAGCAGGATAGGACACAGTTAACACCTACACACCAAACCGCCAACACACCAGGAATTGCATGCAACCCAGAACAGGACTCTAGAAAAAAGAAGGTTAAGAGGCGACCAAATAACTATGTATAAGTACATGAGGGGACAATACAAGGATCTCTCCCGCGATCTGTTTATACCCAGGACTGCAACAGTAACAAGAGGACATCCGCTACGTGTAGAGGAAAGCAGGTTTCATCACCAACATAGAAAGGGGTTCTTTACTGTTAGAGCAGTTAGACTGTGGAACTCTCTGCCTGAGGACGTAGTGATGGCAAAATCCTTAGAGGAGTTTTAAAGGGGACTTGATGTCTTTTTGGAAAGGAAGGATATAATAGGCTATAAATCTAAGGTTATTTGTTAATCCGGGTATACAGGCAGGTAGGAACTATTAGGGGTTGATCCAGGGAACAGTCTGAATGCCATTAGGGAGTTGGGAAGGAATTTTTTCCCAAAAGGGCTAATTGGCTTCTGCTCTTGGGTTTTTTTGCCTTCCTCTGGATCAACAAAACAGGAGGCTAGACAGGCTGGACTAGATGGACATTGTTTTCATTCAGCCTTACGAACTATGTTACTATGTTAGGACAGTTCACACTACATGTCCGGCCACCTTTACAGACAAACAGAACAATACGTTGCTCACACCAATGCACACTGAACAGGACTGTTCACACCACTTGTCTGGCCATCTGCACAGACACAGAACACGTCACTGTTCACACCACAGAACCAGACTCCACTCAGAACTCTCATATATACAGATAGCAAACCATAGTTAGCCCAAGTGTCCTCACACCAAGGGGAAAGAGAGGCAGCCACTGTGCTGACACATAGAGAACCATGTCATGAAACATCAATTTGACCATATGAGACATCAAACGTCTAGAGGCCGCACTTGTAAAAGGGGAAGGGAGAAGGGAGTCTGCATAAGACACAGATGAGGACAACAGGTGTCCAGACCGGCCTCAGTGAAGGTAAGAGAAACACCACAGACTAACACGCATAACACCTAGTTCTCAGTGAAGGGATACCAACTTCCTTATGCTGATGAACTGGTATATATATGCAGCAGACCAGTGGAGATAGGCTGGCTGGAGAAATCCATACCCAGCCAGCACAATTATTCCACACTTGTGAAGGTGTGCTCTTGGAAACCCGTAGAACAACAGGTCGCAGCATGCACACCCCGACACCTGTCTAATACTTATCAGGTACCATCTTAATTAATGTTTTCTTTCTCTTTCACTATTCTGTGTTGTCAATCTCATGATGCATCGGCACAACATCACATGACCAGCTAGAGCCAGTAACATTTCTGCCTACTGGGATGATACTGCCATTACCTTCTGTTTTTTATATTCACCAAAAATAAGCTACAAACCATAAATGTACAGTTAGGAGGATGAGCTGTGATTTCCTCTATTATAACCATATTACAGCCGCCTCTAATCATCAGCAAGAACTGTGATAGAAGTTTGTGGTGAGAAACTGACTAGTTTAAGAGAACACATGACCCACCTGAGGTGAAGAAAGCCAGGAAATTCAGATAGAAAGGAATAACAAAACAAGGTAATGCTAGCTGACTTATATATTGGTAGACTTGTTACATAATGAGTAAAAAAAACAAATTCAGCGGAGTGACCTTTTAAATTTAGATGGCTTAGAGCTAGAGTAGATGTGCCAAATTTATTACAGAGGCTCACACTGTATGATGAATTTGGCATCTTCAAACCCATTTCTCTAAGCTTATCCCATTTCTTGGTTGGCTTCCTTCAGACCAATTTTTGGAGCCAAACATTTGGTGCATGTTGGCACATTTTAAACTTGACCCATTCCCATATAAGCCAGCCCTGCCTAGAGCAAAAAGCATCTAAAACACGTAATAAATCTGGCACAAGGCACGTACTTCAGTTTTTTGGCACACATTGAGCTAAAATTCTGGCACACCTGCCTTTAGTAAATCTCAATGTTTTCAGCTAGTGCCACACCTAGACAAATTAAAGTGTTTGATTTTCTTTATTCTACTTCTGAGGCTCAAAATTAAAGTGCCGTGTATAATTGGATTACATGAGTCTCAATGTGGCGTAAAAGTCTTGGGAAAACAACTTTTTTGTCAGACATATTTTACCTTGTCTTGTCTGAACTAGGATTCCCACTGAATAAGCACTTTTCTTGCCTGTTTTTGTTTTAAGTCGTTTATCTGTCATCAGTAATTATGTGGAGATAAAGGACTCCACTATCTTTGCTTCACAGAAGTGACCTAGAGTAGTTAGAAGGTCCCATGCTAACCTGTGTTATTAAGTACTACTTTTTCATTGACCGAAAATAATGAAGATCAGGCTAAAGCTTCTTGCACTGATCAAATAATTCAGGACTCACGATAATCTAGTTGATTGGTTGATGGCGGGGACGTGTCCATTTTCAAGTGGTTGCAGTTATTGAGTCTTTAAAAGCAGTGATTGAACAAATTGTGACACCCAAGACATACTTTTGTAGTGTCCTAGATATGAAAATTATCAAATTGTAGAGTCAGTATACATTTTTTTTTTTAGAACAAAGTATCGATGGGACCAAACCTATTCCTAATAATTTACCAAAATATTCAGTGCTGACTCAGCTAATACAAATGTATTCAAAGCAAGATTATATGCAGCCTTAATTGTAGATAAGTACAGGACTAAAGTTGCCATTCAAAAGCTGCTCCAATTATGTCAGCAATCGATATCCAGTGACAGAAAATGAGCAGCCATGCATGCTCCTACTGCTTTGGATCTGCCCCATATACAGTTTCCAGTATTATTATTTTGCTAATCACAGTCTTGCTCATTTTTAATTAGCTGCTGCCAATGCAGTTAATGTACGTCTGACAATTTGGATTGAATTCTACCATTGCAGTTAATGTGTGCCCAGTTTGTCACTATTGTAGCCAGAGATATTACTCGGAGATTATCTCTTTATTCAACACTAGAGATGAGCGAACGTACTCGTTTAGGGCGATTTCGCAATCGAGCATCGCTTTTTTCGAGTAACTGACTACTCAGGCGAAAAGATTTGGGGGGCGCCAGGGGGTGAGCGGGGGGTTGCAGAGGGGAGTGGGGGGGGAAGAGAGAGCTCCTCCCTGATCCCCACTGCTACCCCCCCCCCGCGCCCCCCAAATCTTTTCACCCGAGTAGTCAGTTACTCGAAAAAAGCGACGCTCGATTGCGAAATAGCCCTAAACGAGTACGTTCGCTCATCTCTATTCAACACACTTATTATTGTTTATAGTAGGTAGTTCCCTGATGAGCCCATGAGATTTAATTGGCGGACTGCTGTGGGACTGACTGTTACAATGTGATTATAAGGCCTTCTCAACAAGGACATTTGGGGTTGTTCTTACCAGGGAAATGACTCCAATCTCACCAACCTTTAGGATACTACAACTCACAGGGTATAATAGGGGTAGTGTTCTGGGATACAGTTTCTTTCATTTCCCACCTGAGCGATATCTGGATCTTTGTCTACATAGAACACCTTTCATCCCTGGTAATTTTGGAGGAATTTGGAACTCCACAAGATACCAGTAGGTTATTTGGTAAGATGGTTCTAGTTTTTTTGCACTATGCTGATACTTCTATTACTTCATATGTGAGAGAGGTAAAACTGCTCTGCTGCTAGTCGATAAACCACAGGTCAATCCCCAGTTAACGTAAGGGATGAAAGGTTTGGCCAACTGTATCCACTACAATATCAATTATCAACGACTGTTGGGAACAAGTGACTAGCTTGTCTATTTGACTGTGACAAAAATAAAAACTTGCCTTTGCACAGGCCTTTGTCTTGTATGCTCAACTATTTGTACTCTAGACTCCTCTTACCATAAGATTACGGAACAGGAAGTATCTGTCTGATGTCATGAGGCTGCTTTATCTATTATTCGGATATCCAGCAGGTTCTTTATCCTCCCTCTTCTAGGCTGTATCACAGTCTATGCTCACATCTATGTCAAGGCTTCTTTTCTGATTATAGCTTCTATTCTGATAACAATGTGAGCAGATGAAGTGTGAAGAAAAACATTTCCCTTTGAGACAGACCAGAGAATTCATGCTAATTTGTATCCTATAAGGTTACAAGATGAAGAACATGGAATGGTGTGACATGTTGTTCAATGGTGACATCGGTGAAGGTGGAAATAATTAGCTTTTCCTTATGTTTGGGTATAATAGAAGTCAATATACCATATGTTTTGCACTATAAGATGCACCTGACTACAGGATGCAGCAGGTTTTAAACAACAAGAAATGGAAGAAAAAATATTTCATGCTAATTAAAATTTCCTTGGAGGTTTAAAGAAATCGAGAGATCAACATCACTGAGTTTGATCTCATGGTCCTTATTCGGCATCCCAAGCAATGGTAGGCAGTAGGTTTTAATGGAGTTCTTAATGACAGGCCATGTCAAATAGAGAAGTTAGAATGGTAAATTATTATATATTCCACTAGAGAGGAAGAAGAAAGAACCTTAGAGGAATCTTATGTGGAGGTATGCTAATGATAACTAAAAAGTTCTGAAAACTCATAGTCTTTAGTCCAAGTAGACCTCCTAGGCAGACAAGTATGGGGGAAGCCTATGCTGCCTGTATATTGCTTCATAGGATGCTATGGGGTGGTGGGTCATTCAGCACTGATTACTTGACTGTAGGAGGCCTACCCACAGGGCAACCATTTGATACAGCAGCACCTTGGCTTGCCCGCTCGCTCCTGCTAAAGCAGAATTTGGGGCAGAATGGTGCTGGCAGTCACCTGGGGCTCGTCTGCTGATGGGAAGTCCAGGGAGGAGGATCAGATGGTGCATTGAGGGATGCCGATGAAAGACAGAGGGAAACATCTGATTGGGCAGACAACTCTAGGGGATGCTTCTTTGCTGGCTGCTATTGACAGAGGATTTGGGTAATGTTTTAATTGAGTGCCAATAGAATAAGATGGCAGCTCCGGTCAGTTGGGCACAAGTTTTGGAGGCAGTCCTTGCTTCCTGTGCTGGGCAAAGTGTTCTTTGAATGCTCTGCCCAAGCAATAAGGAAGTGGTCAAGGGGTCTGGTACTGCAACCTCCCCCTGACACTGCAAGATTTTTTCTTGCTGAAAAGTGGGTGTTATAGTCCAAAAATACAGTAGATAATTGTTTGGGTATAATTCATACAATGAAGAATGAAACATTGGATTAGAGCATATTTTGTTCAACTCTCTGAAAATCGAATTTTATTTCACCAGCAAATTGGGCCCCAGGTCAGATCTATTACTTTCACATTTATCTGTTTTAAATGAATTTAGCTTTCATAGTTATTATTGAGCATAAATAGTGCAGTACCATGTTAGCCAGAAAAATCTATGACGTTAAATAGTCTTGTATAAAAAAGACAAAAGTATTATACAGATGATACGTTCTTTGGTTAACCAGAACCTAACAAAGAGGCCCTGTAGCCTCGAAAGCTTGCATATATATATTTTTTCCTGTTGACCCATAAAGGTATCACTTCTTTAATACAGTACTTTTGTCATTTTTTTTAATATCCTAGACATACCTATAGTAGTAGCAGTCATAGTAGTTGCTTTGGGACCCAGAGGTTTGAGGGGACCTACTCATGTGCAAGAACATTCTACCTTTTTGTAGGAAAAAGCATGTTACTGGTGTTTTGCTGTCTAGCACAACTATGTGGGTTTTCTAATACATGATTATTTTGCCCATCGTCAACTCACAGATCCATCCTGATCAATTAGCTTTTCAATTATCCAGGTATCCATATCTTTAAAGGGGGTTATATAGGATTTTTACTATTTATTGGTGTGGGTCTGTCTTGTATTATATGCCACTATTGGACTTATGTAAATTTATCAATATTTTCTGATTGTGTTGTGTTATATTTGCAGTGCTGTGTTGGGTTACTTTCACATTGTATTTAGTCAGCATCTGAGGTTTGCTTTGGGAGGAATTCTGACAAAAAACACAGACATATACATTTAACAGATGGCACCTAGTATCATCCATCACCATATTGGCTACCACTGTAAAAAAAAAAAAGCCTCCGCATGGAATATTGCAGTCTCTTATGCTATTCAATGCAGTAAAATAAACATGGATACCACCTGAATGCAGGCCAAATTGGCATTGATTGGGTAAATGGGCGTCCATGGTTCCATTTACAATATGCATTGGGAACTAGACTAAAGATGCAATGTGAAAAGGGCCTTAATGATCTGTACACTATAAACTCATAATTACGGAAAAGAGATTTCTGTGTATGCTTGAATAAAGGCGTATTTCTATTAGCATACACAAAAAAACCTAATGCTACGTGTCTGCAGTTGTTAACATGTACTTAAATATATGTTCTGATAAGAATTCTGTTATACCATATGTTCTATACTCTTTGTGAATATGAGAACAGTGCTGTAAAGGAATTCACAATAGAAAGGGACTATTCTACTTTTGTTAATCCTCGTTTCTATATATGCCAACATCACTTTAGTTTTCTTATATACAAAAGGTCTTGAAGTGCCTTCACCACACAGAGCTTTGACATTGAATGGGTTACAATAATTTAATTGGTTGCAGAGCCAAAGGTTAGAACAGATGAAAGCATTGATTATGCTTTATACCTATCTGTTTGAAAGCCATACACACTAATACACCATTACACCTGGGGCTGATTTCAAAGCTATGGCAGCGTCACATTACATAAGAATTGAATGATGAAAAGGTCACAGATTCTTCCACTTGTACGGCTGCAGCACTCAGTTTATGGCTACAGATGCAATTCATTCTCCGTAAGCACATTCCTGCTAAGAGCAGAAGTCTTGGCTCGTGCTGCCCATTGACTTAAATGCATTTTCAGCATTGTAAAGGCTAAGAGAGATACATGGGACTTTTCATGCAGATGCGGAGAGATTTCATTCACAAGTCCCAATGGCTCTCGCGACTAACCAGCATTCCCTCTTTGCACAGTAACACTGCTAAGCATCACAAGCCGTCGAACAGACATACACTGCTTCTCTGCTTGCTGCATTTGCATCACAAAGGCAAATTTGCATCTGGACACTCTGCTCCTAGTCACGATATAATCAAAAAGGACTAGTGCAGAATTAGTAATAGGGCATCTTTGAAATCTTGGACAAGGTAGAAGCGCGCTGTGAATTTATCAATTAATTTATTCATTTATGTTTATGTCGTAAGTATGCAGCACACATGCCGAGGATCACCCAGGTCATTATAGTCAGAAGGAATCGTATTCATCATGTCAGACTAGCTGAATCTAGCATGATTCTTGCCATTACAGATTCTAGAAGCTACCCCGAACCATTCAAGTGTGAATTGTTTGATGAGCTGCCTTTTGGTTTTTTTTCATTTTTTGCCCCATTTTGTATTCTAACAGGACATTTTGTAATTGATGCAGTAGAAGACCATTAACAAGGTTACTGACCTTATTTCTGCAAATTACTAACTTCTAGCGCATCTCAAAGCAAAGCTGTTTTGTTGAAATGTAGCATAATGGCTGTATGTGCTGGGGATGTGCACAGTGCAGATCTTTCATCCTTTGTTTCTTGGTGGAATTTATTTTTGATTGTTTTTTCCATTGCCCACTCATAGATCCATCCTGATCAATTAGCTTTTCAATAATCATTATCCAGGTCTTCATTGAAGATGTCTCACCTTAATCACCTTCGGTGGTTTAGTTTCTCAGATCCGGGAAATGCAGAAATGATTTTGCGGCATCAGATTTGTAAACAGAGTAGATTAGAGAGATTATTGGATAAGTAAATTAATGGGTTATAAATTCTCATGTATACACTCTGCCGTGTTATAAGGATATGGTCTGTTTCTCCTTACTGCTAGTAAAATTGATAGAAAGACTTCAGGTAATATCTGTCCTTGAACATCATTTTTTTGTCAAAATGTGTTGAGAATTTTACAAGGCAACATTATACAGGGCAAAGTTTGGTTTTGCTGATACATATTGGGGTGTTCTTGCCAGGGGGATATCACAATGTCAGCCCTGGCCTGATTGACTGCGTCTTTGGCACATGCACCTTGTCATTTGGCATTGGGCACCCATGAGTTCTTTCTTCCTGTTACTGCAGAAGGTTCCTGAGGTGTCGTGTCAGAAATCCTGCAGTGGGCTCAGTGTATAATCTGCCCTTTTTGACAACCATGCTACAATATCTTCTGTGGTTTATGGACTAATTGGCTGACAAGATAGGTGGTTCCCCTAGTTGACCAATCAGCCATAATGAAAGTGTATTTATTCTGGGCCCTCTGTTTATTGTCCTGGCTGAGGTGAAGCAGCGGACTACTGGCAGTTAAGTACTTGTGGTCATTTATAATGTGTTATATGCATTGCTATTACCTTCTGCATCAAACCTCTTCTCTTTCCCCCATCTAGGAATAGACTAGGCCTTAGGTTCCTAATGTGGGGCTGTCCTTATTGGGTTAATCGCCTTGCTTCTAGGTAAGGTCTACCACACCAAAGTTGGATAGGGATAGCATTCCCATCCACATATTTTTGTTACCATTATTTGCCCATCTTGTTTTCCCTTCGTTCTAGTGATATAATATATGTCTGCATTGGTCTTTTGTGGACATTTTATTACTTTGTGATCTGACATGTTGGTGAGGGCCATGAGGGTGGTTGTACTTGTTCCCTGCATGAATGTAACAATACTGAGCTCCAAATTTCCTTAATCGACATGGATGTTAGTAATAAAATGTTGCCATTGAGGGGGTTTTGAATCTTTGTGTATACTGCTCATTGTATAATTAAACACTATGCTGGGAGCCCCCTTATTCCCATACAGGGGTGGCAGAATGTTCATTTAAAAGGAGTTAACCAGGCAAAAATGTTTTTGGAAAAGTGTTTACTGTGGTGGAAAAACATAAAATTAAGCACACTCACACACTCACACTCATGTTCCTGCTGCTATCCACATCCTGATGCAGTACGAAGTGACATGTAACTGTTTGCTGATTCATCACGTTATGGTTTGCACTTTAATATGGTCCACTGATTGGAAAAAAATGTTCAGGGGAAGGGCCATGTAAAAGGCACTTAAGACTACAGATGTTAGGGCATTTGTACTTGTCTCAACCCTTTTTTCTCCTCCTGAACATATAATCTGGTTACAGTACTAGCAACTTTATCTCCCTCTCTCCCTCTCCTTCTCTCTCTCTCCTCCTCTCTCTCTCCTCCTCTCTCTCCTCCTCTCTCTCTCTCCTCCTCTCCCTCTCTCCTCCTCTCCCTCTCTCCTCCTCTCCCCCTCTCCCCCTCTCCCCCTCTCCCCCTCTCCCCCTCTCCCTCTCTCCCTCTCTCCCTCTCTCCCTCTCTCTCCTTTGTGTTGTCAACAAACTTGATCAGTGTACCCTCAATTCCCTCCTCTAGATCATTTATAAAAATGTTGAACAACACTGGGCCCAGGACAGAGCCTTGTAATACCCCACTTTAGATATTCATCTACTTGGATGTGTAGATATTTATGACCATTCTTTGAGTATTATCACTCAGCCATTTGTGAATCCACCTAACAGTTACCTTGTTAAGCCCATATTTGGTCATTTATTCAGTAGGGATGGTATGAGATACTTTGTCAAATGCTTTACTAAAGTCAAGATATACTATATCTACCACATTTTCATCATCAACCCAGTCGGTGATTCTGTCATAAAAGGAAATTAGATTGGTCTGGCATAACTTGTTGACTAGTTTGTCACAAACTTACACTGGTTCTGGTTAATTACTGCAGTGTTATCCAAGTACTTGCATGCATGCTGTTTAATAATTTGCTCAAAGATCTTTCCCTGCATGGAAGTCAGCTCACAGGCCTGGAGTTTCCTGTGTCCACCTTCTTTTCTTTTTTGAAGATAGTGACAACATTTGCCCTTCTCCAGTCTTCCGGAACTTCTGCTGTTCTCCGGGAATTTTCAAAGATTACAGTGAGTGATTCAGTAATTATCTCTGTTGCTTCCTTTAGTACCCTAGAATGTAATTCAGCTGGACCTTGAGACTTGAATTCATTTAAATTAGCTATGTGTTCCCTCCCCATCTCTCTGTTTATAGGTAGGCTGCATTCTTTTTCCCTTCAATAGCACAGAGAAGATCAGTTAATGTTACATCTACTTTCTGAGAGAAACCAGATATAAAATTGGAATTTAAAAGGTCCGTCCTATGAACATCATTTTTAACCAATTCACCAATTTCATCATGTAAACATCCTAGAGCATCTTTGACTTTTCTTTTGCTTTTGACATACCCCAACATCCTTTTTTTATTTCTTTTGGCATCTCTTGCAAGCCTCAATTCATTATTAACTTTAGCTTTTCTGACACTTACCCTACAGTTTCTACAGACCGCATTATATTCTTCTTTACATATCCCCCTATTTCCATTTGATAAACATTTCTTTCTTACTTTTTAGCTTGTGTTTAAGTTTTGTGTTCATCCATTCTGATCTTTTTAAATGCTTCCTATACATCCTTCTTTTAGGGATTGTTAACTATTGGGGTTTGAGAACCTTATTTTGCAATATTTCTCAACCTTTTTGGACATTTCTGTGCTTAAGAACATCTAACAATTAGATCTGTCCCTACACTCTTTCTGAGTTTATTCAAATCTGCCTTTCTGAAAACCAACTTCGAAGCTTGAGTCTTCTTAGATCTTCCTCCCCTTGTTATCTAAGCCACCCTTACTGGATCCATTTAATGTAATTATGTCTCTTTAAGAGAAGAAAATAAAACTATTTTTGTTTTACAAACCATCCGTTAATAATTCACTAAACATCATCAGGTAAATGCACTAATAATAATTTACAGTGTGTAAGCTGCTTCAGAAACCTGTTCCTCTGACATAAATTGTTCATGACATCTCAGGCGGCTTGCCTAAGGCTCTTTTCACATCTGCATTGGAGGCTCCGCTTAGAGCCCCCTGAAGAGATCCAGCATGCATGCAAGACTTTTTCGTCCGGTCAAAATGCCAGTCCATTGCAGGAACCAAATGGACCCCATTGTAGTCAATGGAGTCTGTTAAGTACAGTTTGATTCCATTATGAGATGGATCTGTTCATCCAGGAGATTGCATTTTCCTGCTCCCATAACGGAGCAGGAAAACAGAATCCCTAAGGCAGATGTGAATTTAGCCAAGTCTTCAAATGAGGACATTTTACATGAAATGTGTCAAAAAACAGATAAAGTGGTGTAAATATTCAGAATAGACAAATTGCAATAGAGGAATGAAAGAGCTTATTGGATTTGTGTGACTATTACATCAACTCCACCCCTCTCCCTCCCTTTTAATCATTACATTGATAAACTTCCATTTTTACATTACAGATGAAAATCATATTTAAACGTACCATGCCAACAAGGCATATCAGTGTATTTAATAGGTTAGAAGGGTGTCAGCTGAAAATCTTGGGATTTCAAAAATCCAATTATTGCTGTTAATATGCTCGTATTAAGCAGTTATATTTGAACACTGCCCCATAATTCACCCGTCCCTTAGCTTGTTATCAAACTACAGTCTCTCTCATATCTACTGCTTGCATTTTAATTGGCTCTGGGAATAAGTAAACCCAGTAAGCTGACAATAGTCATGAATATAAGATCAGCCCATGGTCTATCTGTCAGCCTTTACCTACAGCAAGTAAGCCTTTTGTCTCCATTAAAATGCTAACACTGACTTGTGGTAAGAGGAAAAAAAGGGAAATATATGTAAAATGATTTACACTTTTACAGAAGGTCTCTGAACAAGATACATAATGCTTTGCTTGGTAACAATAATGTTGCCTGTGGTGCAGGTTTTTGTGTAGCCCTACATGATAGCCAAGGAATAGGGTAAACATAAGAATTGCAAAGATTAGCAATGTCTGGTCTTCTACTATTGACGACATATGCTGTCCTGTACAAGCTGGACATACAAGTTATGAAAATACAAAATATTCACTAGTAACCATTAGGAAGGCCATCAGGCCTCCACGAAGAATAAGTACTAGTAAGGAGACTCATATAGTTGGGTTGGAATAGTCTTGGATAGGGGTTCCTGCGATCATGTTGAAATTGGCCACATAACTGGCAGCTCCAGATAGTCTAGGGGAGAGGTAGTGGAGCAATAGGGGTGGTTCTTTAGATGGAAGATTGGGGTGAAAATAACTGGGCAAGGGCCGTATGGAGGAGTAGTGTGGGAGATTTAAGGAAGGGCAGGTTAGAAATCGCATGGTATCTGTTCTACATTGCAGGGTAAAGCTAAAGGCCCTTTTACATGCAAAGGTAATTTGTCAAACTACTGAAAGATTGAAAGATTTAGCTATCTATATGCCTACAGTGTTAATTTTCATTAACACTTTATCATCTTCATTTGCATGTAAAAGGTCCTCCATGAGTTGTTTGCACAGTCGGGCAGGTGTTTAAATACACATCCAGCTGTGCAAACAGCTGCCCCAAATTCCATTGTTCTCCCCACAGCGAGTATAAACATGCCGAGGGGAGGGCAAAGTGCAGTCTATTGAAAGATAAATGTGCTTGCTTTATCTTTCAGTGGCTAAATGACAGATTTTAGATTAATCTTAAAATCAACATTCAAACGAAAAGTGCATTTCTGAGTGATCATTGCACTTCAAAGGACCTTTACGCCCCCACACCCAACCGCTTATAAGTATTGTGATGTCTTATTTTATAAAGTAGTTTTGTGGCAATTCACACAAATGGAGTCAATAGCTATGGACCACAGCGAGAAAACCATGAGTTGGACAGCAGGATTTCTCATCTTTGGTGGGGGCACAAGTGAGACAGCTGGTCTCTAGTTTGGATGGGCTTGGGTAGCTACAGTGGCTGGTCAGGGTGGGCCAGTGGTAGTTTTTGGGGGGAAGCCAATGAAGGTTAATGGGCACCTCTGGCTCCTATTTGTTGAGAGGGCCAAGGGTAAGGCATAGCATGGATATTCTCTTATTCTTCAAAAGAAGATCATGAAGCCGATGTATGATAAAAAGGACATGCTTTTCTTTACTTAAAGGAGATGTCCCGAGGCAGCAAGTGGGGTTATACACTTCTGTATGGCCATAATAATGCACTTTGTAATATACATTGTGCATTAATTATGAGCCATACAGAAGTTATAAAAAGTTTTTTACTTACCTGCTCCGTTGCTAGCGTCCTGGTCTCCATGGTGCCGACTAATTTTTGGCCTCCGATGGCCAAATTAGCCGCACTTGCGCAGTCCGGGTCTTCTGCTGTTCTCTATGGGGCTCCGTGTAGCTCCGTGTAGCTCCGCCCCGTCACGTGCCGATTCCAGCCAATCAGGAGGCTGGAATCGGCAGTGGACCGCACAGAAGAGCTGCGGTCCACGAAGATAGAGGATCCCGGCGGCCATCTTCAGCGGTAAGTATTGAAGTCACCGGACCGCCGGGATTCAGGTAAGCGCTGTGCGGGTGGTTTTTTTAACCCCTGCATCGGGGTTGTCTCGCGCCGAACGGGGGGGGGGTTTAAAAAAAAAAAAACCCGTTTCGGCGCGGGACATCTCCTTTAATCCATACCATTACATGTCCACATTAAAATACAGCCAAAGGACCGGTTTCAGCCCTTAAACAGACCGTTTACAAGTGTAAGGCATGCCCTGGCGCATTGTGTGAGCTGCTGCACTTGGTCAGGTTCACCTAATTGTGGTGTATGGTGTTATAAATAAGGAGTGGACAGTGCCACAAATGTCATAAGAATGTTTGGTGTGGTTATTTGTGTTAGATGAGTGGGGCTTTAACATGTGGACTCCTTAAAGAGTCACACATTTTACAGAGGATCTGTAAGAAGGTAGCAATTGTAAAATGGTTGTTGTATTGCATTGTTTAGCTAATGGAGAGGTGCAATGTCAATTGAGAAGCTGCATAGTATTTTAAAAGGGATCCACATTGTACTTCGCATTTATGGAGTGAAGGATTTATTTGGTTTTCAAGGGTAAAGTAATGTTTTTCTCTTTGCATGTCTACTACAACCATCAGTCTGATATAGCCTTGCCTTTAGCCTCATCAAACTAGGATTCTCTTATAAAGTTATATGTTCAAAGTTCTATTAACCTATATATCTAGCATTCACGTGTTCACTTTTTGTACTTTGTGTACAATGAAACAACGTCCCCTGTCCATACCGTAGCAGAATACTGAGACTGTGCTGTAACCAGATAAATAATATCTGTGTACCTGTGTATTGCTGTGAACCTGGAAAATACTAGTCATTGGAACCACATTGAGTATTACTAAGACAAAAACAACAATTGTTTACACTAGACCATCACTTGAACTTATCAATTTCCGCCTTCCACCTACCGGCAGTGAGACAATAATGTACTTTTGTTACAGTGGGGATTTTCATTGTTTAAGGAGGAAAACCTGGAGGATAGGTGAATATTCGATTATTGTTCATCTTAGGCCCTTGAAACTTTTTTTTAAGGTTTCAAAAAGCCATTTCAATAAATACAATTTATACAAGATCAACAATCATCAAGTTAAAAATGTATTCTTAAAATAACCCTCCAGTTTTAAGACAAAATTCTGTCCCTAGACAAGACTGGGAGGGGGAGAGGGATATATATTACCCGCAGTTATACTTCTCTGCTGCCTTTCCTATCTAAAAAGTTTTCGAGCCACTTTTTCCAATGTCCAAGATGGCGGCAACAGTTTTCTTACTATCTAATTTTCATTGTGCACTGCTCACTGATTAGCCAGGGATAATCACATGAGCAGCTCTGGCTATTCAGAGAGCAGGTATAGTACAGTAATAGTTTAAAGGGGTTGTCCCGCGCCGAAATGGTTTTCTTTTTTTTTTTCAATAGCCCCCCCGTTCGGCGCGAGACAAACCCGATGCAGGGGTTAAAAAAACAAAAACGGATAGTGCTTACCTGAATCCCCACGCTCCGGTGACTTCTTACTTACCTTGCGAAGATGGCCGCCGGGATCTTCACCCTCGGTGGACCGCAGGTCTTCTGTGCGGTCCATTGCCGATTCCAGCCTCCTGATTGGCTGGAATCGGCACGTGACGGGGCAGAGCTACGAGGAGCCGCTCTCCGGCACGAGCGGCCCCATTCAGAAAAGAAGAAGACCGGACTGCGCAAGCGCATCTAATCTGGAGATTAGACGCTGAAAATTAGACGGCACCATGGAGACGAGGACGCTAGCAACGGAACAGGTAAGTGAATAACTTCTGTATGGCTCATATTTAATGCACAATGTACATTACAAAGTGCATTAATATGGCCATACAGAAGTGTATACCCCCACTTTGTTTCGCGGGACAACCCCTTTAATTCTACCAAACTACTTTTAGAGTTAGGTAGTCAGAAGATTTTGTTGGCTGTTTTGGATAGCTGAAAAATGGGACCTGGGGATAGTGAATCAGAGGATGACAGAAAAACAACTGCAGGTAATATACCCGCCCATCCCCTCCCACTCCCGATACAGGAGGTTCTCTTTATTGATGAATATTGGTCTCCAAATCTGCAGTGTTTCTTCTTTGTGGTACAGTGTCTCTATCCATTCTTGATGAAGGGATTAGCAAATGTTTATTATTTACTGGAGCTATATTTTTGGATTTGTATATACTGATCATTGTCTTGCAAGGATACATAATATTTTAACAAATATTACTATTAAAGATTAAGTCTTACTTTTTTTCAGTGAAGTATAGTTTACTTTTAAGTAGAGATGAGCGAACGTACTCTGTAAGGGCGATTTCGCAATCGAGCACCGCGATTTTCGAGTACTTCACTACTCGGGTGAAAAGTACTCGGATGCGCTGTGGGTGAGCGGGGGGTTGCAGAGGGGAGTGGGGGGTAGCAGCGGGGAACAGGGGGGAGCCCTCTCTCTCTCCCCCCCACTCCCCGCTGCAACCCCCCGCTCACCCACAGCGCACCTGAGTAGTGAAGTACTCGAAAATCGCGGTGCTCGATTGCGAAATCGCCCTTACCGAGTATGTTCGCTCATCTCTACTTTTAAGTTATAAGAATGTCTACAGAAAAGCATTTTATCAGTGACTCATTGTGAAAATGATATAGGAGAACTGGATAGGGTTTAAAGGTGGCTTCGAGGCTGGAAAATTGGGTTCGAGGCACCTTAGAGCTGATCTTAAGATGATAAATATGTGTAGCCACCACAAAGAACTGGCACATGATTTACTCATTAAAAGAACTATACAAAGCACAATGGAGCAATCCTTATGTGTGGTTGGCAAGACACTTCAAATATCAATACAGGAAAGGGTCCTTTACAGTCAAAGCAGTGTTTTCGTGCAAGGAATTAATGTTGGATGCTATGACAACATTCACAAAGGGCTAAGTCCTTATCTAATGAGAAATAGCATTGATGTCTGTAATTTAGTAATGAATGATATATAGTTGAGCGAGGGAAATTGTCCAACAGCTGAGGCAAAGTTGATAATGGTTGGCTGGAGGATCTGCGTTTTGTTTTGACTTCCTTAAACTGCTGGATCCAAGAAATATTGAACTTTATGGACAAAGGTATTTTTTTCATCTTAAGTAATTGTGTATGTATGTGTGTTTTTGGGCCAATATGAGATAAACCCTAAAAAAATAATTCTGGAAACATTTTCAGTGCATCTTTATGTGTCTAAACACTTTGCACCCATGGGAAGGTTAGTGCAGAAGCTTCGGGAACTGAAATGAATTCGACCTCCCCTTACAAAGGCTTCTTAATATGTTAGTTCAGTATAAATAAGGAATAGTAATAATATTCGGCTTCTTAATACAATCACTTATTAGTATGACTGATCTTATTTTGAATCCAATTTGCTTGCATATATTTCATTTGTTGATTATTGACCTGGCTTTCTTCACAATTTTCTTTCCTGACTATCAAAAATATTTCATTTCCTCTCTTTCACAGATGCTTCTCCTAATTCCATTGCTATCTTCAAGAATTATCTGCTAATCTGCATAAATATAACATAGACAAGTAATGACCACCAAGTGTAGAAACCAGAATACGGTGTTGTTTTAATATTAACCAATATTTTACACCGACTTGTTTTTTTGATCATTTCAGAACCTCTTTTGCAATAACTGTATTTGATACTAAAAGATATGAATACTTCTGTAACCTCTTGTTATTTAAAGTGACCCTCCAGTTCTGGGACAAAAGTCTGTTCCAGGACCAGAGGGTGGAGCGGTATTTTACTTGTACTTTATTTTCTCCTCCTGACCCATCGTTCTGCCAGTCCAGATTCTGCTTTTTAGGTGGCTAAGATGGCCACTGCCATGTTTAGACTACCAGAGTGTCTGTAGTGCATTCATAGTGTTAGGACTACCATTATAGTGTAGCTACTCTGTGATTGGCCAGCACTGCTCACATGATCAATGCTGGCCAATCACAGAGCACTTTACAGTATATATTAGATTGCTAAACAGCCATCATAGCCAATAAAAAATGAAGCAACGAACCAGGCTAGGAAGAGAAGATAAAGTACAGGTAAAATACTCCTCCACCCTCCAGTTCCAGGACAAAATTTTGTCCTGAAACTGTAGGTATGCCTTAATGTAGGGTGATCATTATTAAACTTAAGGTGTTTAGAGGTTTCTAGTAGAAAAAACTATGGGACCAAACCCAATTGAAGTTGGTTTGCATACTCACTGGTATATGGGTTTTAGATTTCTCGAAAAAAAAAAACTTGCCATCAGGATAATCCGTAGCACTGCATGTGAATGGTATGGCGTATAATGCAGTTGGTGAAAGGATTCTGTCAAACTCTTATTGAGATTCACATTGCCTGAATGTGCCTTACTGTTTGAGTTTTATTATTAGCAAGGTGGTAACAAATTAATCAAACATATGCAAGAAGCACACATTGAACCATGTCTGAGTCATATGATGAAAATGTAAACAATTGTAGGGCGCCTTTTTTTTTTTTTTTTTTAAATATTACTATCATTCTGTTCTACTTGATTCGATTTATGTTGAAGTTCATTAAGATAACACTAGCTGTGGTTCCTTTATGGTTAAATTCAAACGTAGCAGAAATAAAGAAAATTTTCTGTGCAGATTTGGGCACATAAAATTCACAATGGTTTACAGTACCAGGCAAGTTGATGATACTCCAGGAAGTCCATTCTATTTTGGCAGCAAATAATAATTACAAAGGTAACAACTCTTTGCACTGTTTGATCACAGTGCACACATGCATTAACAACTAAAATCCTAGCCGTCTGGCTACTAACTCACATAGGATTCTCTCCTAGCTAACACAGTCACCTAGCGCCAACCAGGGTGTCTGTCTAGGGGCGTCCTTCCCTGTCAGACTCATGGCCATACCACAGATCTCAGGCTTTTCAGTCTCCTCACAGCTTTTCTATCAGGGAGTAACTCCAGCAGTAGCTCTGCTCTCGCTTTCAGCAACCACACTAAATGTGTCTGGAGGTTTTAACTCCTCCAGACACTCCCATACAGCTGTTCCTGCTCATTAGCACCTCCATATGCTTGTTATCAAGCTCCCTGAAAGGCTATTCTGTGTACTGCCCTGCTATATATCCCCCGCCCCCACCTCTTATAAAAGCCATAGGCCATTTCACAGGACCTAATCCTCCAGGGTCAAAGCTCCATGCTCATTGATCTCTATGTGTCATGTTCTCTCTGCAATGCTATTCATGTTCTATAAACTTATATATATATTCTATATATGTTCTATAAAGTTTGCACAAACTGTTCACCTATAGCACCTAAATTGGCATTCCTTTTTGCTTGCAACTCATTTTTACGATCCTCTAACAGGGTCTTATTTTTTTCTATTGGCTGTTGACACACACTCTTAGCCTTTCCTTGTACCAGAGATCTCTTTTTAGCATTTTTCATGGTGCTAACCAAGTCTTGCATTTCCGTGCATAAATGTTTGTTAAGCCATTCTACTTAAGCCTTCTTTTCAAGGGCCTCAGCGCTTTGGTTTCTTTTTCATGAGTCTCTGCTTCTGCACAGTCATGTTCGTCAGCATCTTTAGTGGAAATGGTGTTCTCCTCACCAATCAACAGATCAAACTTCTTCTGTTTCTTCTCTAAGTTGGACACAATCTGACATTTTTGTGACCAAGCTCCACACTAATATCCTGCTGAAGTCTAGTTTTAGTCTTTTCAAGTTTGTCACAAGCAGCTGCTTTTTCTTCATATCGCCAATTTTTAGCTTTTAATTCTTTTTAAATTTGTCTCTTCTGTTCTTCAACAGAGACCAAAGGAGCAGTATTTTCTTCCATTTCTTTTTTCAGATCTGACACCTGAGCTTGAAGTGTTGAAATCTGCTTTGATAAGATTTTTTTGCTTTCTTCATCTTCCTCTTGTTGCTCACAGAACACATTCCTCTCATCTTCCATTTGTTTTAACCTGATACTAAGGTCAAGCTTCTGACTAATCTCTTCTTGCAACAATTTCTGAGAATCTTGAATCTGTGATTCTAATTCCACCTGCAGTCTGTCCCTCTTCTCAGACAGCTTTGCCTGTAATCTGTCACCTTCAGTGATTTTTACTGGTAGCTCTTGAAGTTGAGTTTTTGCCCTCTGTCTTTTGTGTTCAGAGTCACTCTTGTCTTGTAGAAGTAGCTTTACCTCATTGGTCAACTCTTTATGCTCACTTTCTAGAGCCTGTTTGGTTTGCACTAGGTGTTCAGACAGTTCCTCCATAACTTGAGCATGTTTCTGTTTAAACTCCTGGACATGAGCTTCATGCACTTCAGCTTTCTCATCTGAGCTTTCCTTCAACTGGGTCACCTCTAACTCCTGGGCTCTCATTTACATTCTGAGATCTTTTTGTATGCCTTTGCAAGATATCCCACATATTTCTTTTTATAACTTCCCACTTCTTCCAAGTCTTGCTTACACTGAGCAGTTTGCTTTTTCAGAAAGCACCTGTGATCAGCTTTATCTAATCTTCTGTGGTGATCATTCTCCTTTAACATGACCTCAGCGTCTGTCTCCAACCAAGCAACTTCATTGATGGCAGCTTTCTTTTCCAACAGCCTCTCATATCTTTCACTGGCAGCTTGACATGCTTCTTCTGCAATAATTTTGCCCTTCAAAAGACTATCCATGCTAGCGTGCATCTGTACAAGTTTGTCCTGAACTACGGAGGCACAACTTTCTTTCTATTTTGGACCTCATGAGCTTCGCTAACTACATCTTCTGTCTTAAGAGAAGCAGTCTTCTTTTTCTTCTTTGCACATTTACTATCTGCAGTCCCAGTGGACATTTGGTTCCTACAGGCAACTACCTTAGTTTCACAGGGAACTACACTGGAAATACCTATCTCTAGTTTGCCTTCACTCTTATTATTACATGCAGTCATTTCATTACTTCTGCACTCTACCACTAGGGGCATATTTGAGCTAAGTCTCATATAGGCTGTGGCTGAGTTTTCTGTGCCAGCCTGTTTACAGTCTGCATTCACCTGTGCAGATTATGAAATACTTTCACCAACCGTAGACATTTCATTCTCAAAACCAGACATTTTGTAACCCTTAGCGCATAAGGCTTCTGTGTCAGTGCTGTTATAAAAAAAATTCCTGCAACACTTTTGCTTCAATACACATTTCAGATGTTTTCACTGCACTATCCTGCATAGCAAACATATTATGCACATCACATGCCATTGAATTGACATTATTACTTTCCTTTTTTTTGTCCTTTTCGGCATAAACTTTTGAACCATACATTTCCTGCAAAACGTTTGCAACATTTCATTTATCAGTTTTTTTAAGTCCATAATGCACTCTTTTATGTGTCCCTGGAATGACTTCCCCATTCCTCGGACTTGACATGCATAACGGCAGCTTTTTCGGAATTTGGACACAGTTCACACCTGTAGACAGAGAGACACCAGCTGCAATCCACTCAAGGACTTTTCCTGGTCTCCCAAAAACTTGGCAACCAGATACACACTGAACTGCACCTTTGCACCTCCAGCAACAGTCTCTCTGTTGCCCACTTGCAACAGTACTCTGTTCCACTTTTCCTCCCGAGTAACAGTATCTTGGACATCACAGTCCTTTGGCGGGGACATCTCCTGTTATGCCCTTAAAGCCACATGGTTAGCTTCTCACCGCACCTGGAAATGATCATTATCCTTCTTCATTTGAGTGTTTATCTGCACCATTTGCCTGAGAAGCTTTTTCATTGCTAACTCCCTTAGCAGCAAAGACAGTGTCACAGCCTTTTTAAATTTCTGAGCAGTGGGTCCTTTAAATTAACTGCAACATCCCTTGCATCAGTGGACAACGAATATTTCTCCACTCACGGACTTCTAGCCGACTCACAGCATGACAATTTCTATAGCAAATTTTCACCATGGATTACATCTTTTGCAAGGTAGAGAGGTTGTTTTCAATGTCAGATGCAAATCAAAAGCAAAATTCACAATTTACACGCAAAACTCTGCCGAGTGTAGACGTAACCTAAATTTCCAGACCATTTACCAGAAAAAATAAATGTGACTAGACCATTTCTTTAAACACAAATGATATAACTACCATGCAAATTAGTGAAAATGCTGCCATCTTAATATATAGATGTTTTTCTATCAGCTACTGTTCATGAATATAGGTTCCTAAAAATGTAATAAGGCATGATTCATACATCACTACTGCACTGTGGACATATAGTATGTATCACTAGTCATGTTGTATTATGCACCAGTCTTATCGTATTTCTCCTCTGTTGCTAGATTTATATGCTTTTCTATGAGCATTGGGACATTTTTCTTTCCTTTTCCGCCGTGTGCATGGGTGACATTTATTTTGACATCTTATCATTAATTGTGCTTTGAACACCACCATAGATCACACAAAAGATTTTTGAACTTAGTGAAATATCTCCTCTTGCTAATATGATGGACATTTGTTATGAACACATAATAAAAGACATGATAATACACAATTGTGAGCATAATGATCAGAAAAAAACAAGCACAAATCATGCACATACATACTGTATATGGAACACTGGCTTGACTAGAGGGGATGTAGTTGCACCCTGGCCCCAAAGCCTTAGGGGGCCCATAAGGCCTCTCTTCTCCATATTAGGGGAGCCTAGTACTATGAATAGAGCATTATATTTGGGGGCCCTGTTACAGGTTTTGCATTGGGGCCCAGGAGCTTCAAGTTACGCCTCTGCGATAAGGGGTTAAGATAAACTTTTGCATCTGGGGCCCATGAGCCTTTAGCTACACCCCTAATGTAGAGTATTGTAGCACTATGCTAAACAGGTAACCTGAAGCCCAATGTATTACGCACCAAGAATTTAGATCTCACTAGAGCTTTTGATGTGAGATTTACACTATTATTCTATGGAATTGATTTCAATCAGAGCTGCAGTTACAAGCATCGGCCACTACACAGGGATTGGAGCATTTGCTTCCGCTCTGACCCCTGTGTATTTGCGGCACTATCAGCGAGTGCCTGATCAGCTGGGGTTCCAAGCAGCGCATACCAGCCGATCAACTATTGATGACCTTTTCTGAGGATATTGGATAATACATTTGTTTCTTGTTTTCAAGTGATATTTTCTTCTTCATGAACTTTAATTTAGCAGTTAAAGACTGAAGTAGGTAATGTTCTTTTTTTCAGCCAAAGATAAGCTTCCAGTAATACTTACTTGAATTTCCCCAGACCTGAAACTTCAGTTCTTAACTTTATTACCAGCTGCTTTCTTCCCTTAGTTCTAGTACTTGGGGGGAGTGGGGGCTCTGTAATATTATCTCCTATAGTCACAAACAACAAGAGAATTGACAAGTCCAAGTAAGGTTCTCAGGGGATAAGATAGATCACTAGCAGATCTCAAATCTCAGTTTCTATACCTAATATAGATCTGTCACAAAACTAAAGGCTACCTGAAATCTGTACTGGATGAAGTCTTTTGTAGAAATATACAGTTACTTTTCGCAGTGTGTATTTTTTTTAACAGTGCTTAATAAGATTTCAGCTGATTTAAGTCTACAATAGTTGTGAAGAACAATATCTCAAAGACCTAACACATAGCTGCACTTATAATTTATAATGCGTTCTCTGACACTTTTATAGCTCCCCACACTTCACCATAAAAAAGGTTTCCTGTAAACATTTGGCATTTCCGTGTGATCAAAATTCATTCAATACTCCCTATTTGATAGTAAGATCATCTTGAATTATTAAACAGCATGTATGCAAGTACTTGGATAAAAATGGAGTAATTAACCAGAGCCAGCATGGGTTTGTAACAAACAAGTCATGCCAGACAAATCTAATTTCCTTCTATGACAGAATCACCAACTGGGTTGATCAGGGAAAGGCGGTGGATATAGTATATCTTGACCTTAGTAAAGCATTTGACAAAGTATCTCATACCATACTTATTGAAAAAATGATCAAATATGGGATTGACAAGGGAACAGTTCTGGGATGTATTAAGAGATGCATAGAGTCTAGATCATGTGAGGTCATTATCCCCCTCTACTCTTCCTTAGTCAGACCTCATCTGGAATACTGTGTCCAGTTCTGGGCACCCCACTTTAAAAAATACATAGATGAACTGGAGCAAGTTCAGAGAAGAGGTAACAAGATGGTGAGTGGTCTGCAAATCATGTCCTATGATGAACGGTTAAAGGATCTGGGAATGCTTAGCTTGCAAATAGAAGGCTGAGAGAAGACTTAATAGCTGTCTACAGATATCTGAAGGGCTGTCACAGTGCAGAGGGATCATCCCTATTCTCATTTGTACAAGGAAAGACTAGACGCAATGGGATGAAACTGAAAGGGAGGAGACACAGATTAGGTATTAGAAGACACTTTCTGACAGTGAGGGTGATCAATGAGTGGAACTGGTTACCACAGGAGGTGGTGAGTTCTCCTTCAATGTAAGTGTTCAAACAAAGGCTGGACAAATATCTATCTGGGAGGATTTAGTAAATCCTGCATTGAGCAGGGGGTTGGACCCGATAACCCTGGAGGTCCTTTCCAACTCTACCATTTTAGGATTCTATAATTATTTGTTTTTCAGCTGTTCTGTGATTGAAAAGCAAGATGTTGAGATGTGGCATATTCTGCCATCCGTTATTTTCAGATTTTGCTGTGAATTTAACCTACTGTTGTTGTAAAAGGTTAAATTTAATGCAAATCCACGATAACCTCTGCATGCTTATAAATGCAAATTTATTATTCTGCTTCATACTTTGTGTGATATTACAATATACTTCCATAACATACTTTTACTAGCTCTCTCTTTCTATTAGCAGATCTGATGTAAAAAGATTAGTGTAGGTGTAGGGAATGTACAATCCCTCCAACAGTTTTCTGTAATGGAGCTCTGTCATACTGAGCAGTAACATCCATAAGAGGGTTATACATGCATAAACCATGTGCAAAAGAGCCTCCTTTTGTAGCTGTCTAAACCAAAGTTTGGGTCTGAACAGAAATCTTCCCCTGTAGATTGCTATTTTCAGAAGTCTGTTGTCTGCTTGTGGTATGCAGGTTATACCGTGTTTCCCCGGTAATAAGCCATACCTTGATTTCTGGAGGGTGGGGGTACTTCAAATATAAGCCTTCCCCTGAAAATAAGCCCTAGCTACACTACATGAAAATTAAAGAAATACTCCCCTAGCAGGCAGCGTCCAGGTCCCTCACGCTGGGCTACTTCCAACTGGGAGCTTACGCCACCCACACATTAATATACATTCCACCCACTTAGTTTGGCAGTAGAGAACCAGATGGACCCATCTGGTTAGCAGTTCTATGTAAGCGATCAGCAATGTGAAACATGCATTACCAAGCTTGTTTTGATTGGTTATTACTAGAGATGAGCGAGCACCAAAATGCTCGAGTGCTCGTTACTCGAGTCGAACTTTCAGTGATGCTCGAGAGTTCGTTTCGAGTAACGAACCCCATTGAAGTCAATGGGCGACTGGAGCATTTTTGTATATGACTGGTGCTCCGCTAAGGTTTTCATTTGTGAAAATCTTAGCAAATCACCAAAGTCATGTAAAAAACACAGAAATGGATAGGCGTTCTCCTCTGCCACAGCTGTAACAGCTGTGGCAGAGAAGAACGATGTTAGCCCATTGAATTCAATGGAGCCGGCAATACAGCCGGCTCCATTAAAAGCAATGGGCTGCCGGCGAGCGCCGGATGAATTTTCGGGAAGGGCTTAAAAATATAAGCCCTTACCTGAAAAAGAAAGATTTTAGTGTAAAAAAGAATAAAAATGCAGGCATTCTCTTCAATGGAGCCGCTGCTGCTGCCGGCGACTCCATTGAAGACAATGGTCCGCTGGCACACCTGAATTCTTTTTCAGGGAAGGGCTTTACATATAAGCCATTCCCTGGAAATGAATTAAAAGTGATTTAAAAAACAAAAAAAATAGATACTCGCCTCCCTTCAGCTGCCGGGGCACAGCCGCGTCTTCTCCTGCTGTCCCCTGCACTGTGGTGCTGAACTGCTGTCAATTAGCTGAGAGCTGCGCTGAGCCAATCAGAGGCAGCTCTCACTCACCCATTCATGAATTCATGAATGGATGTGAGTGAGATCTGCCTCTGATTGGTCAGGCTGTGACCAATCAGAGGCAGCTCATTCAGCAGGATGAATGCTGAATACTACTCACAGCTGTTCAGAGCAGTTCAGGAGAACTGCCAGCTGGCCGCAGCTGAACTCCGTCTGCCGGGACCAGGAAAGTATATATATATATTTTATTTTTACACATTTCTGCATGAATTGCAGGAAAGGGCTTATATATTTAACCCCTTCCCGACAATTCATCCCGCGATCACCGGCATCCCATTGCTTTCAATGGAGCTGGCTGAATTGCCGGCTCCATTGAATTCAATGGGCTAACATCGTTCTGCCGGGACAAGGTGAGTATATATTTTTTTTCACTTTTTACACATTTTAGTATGATTTTCAGGTAAGGGCTTATATTTTTAAGCCCTTCCCGAAAATTCATCCCGCGCTAACCGGCAGCCCATTGCTTTCAATGGAGCCGGCTGTATTGCCGGCTCCATTGAATTCAATGGTCAGTGCTCGTTTAATCAAGACGAGCACCGCGTGGTGCTCGTCTCAAGTAACGAGCATCTCGAGCACCCTAATACTCGAACGAGCATCAAGCTCGGACGAGTATGCTCGCTCATCTCTAGTTATTACTCTTGCAGGAGATAACAATGTTAAACTTGATGTTTTGGAAAAAAGGAAAAATCGGATATAAATAAAGAATTTATAAAAAAAAGAGGTGGGGATATAACTAGAAAACATAACAGAAGCAAGAAATCTAATTGACATAAAAACTGACTTAATAAAAATACGTATGATGTTAGGAAATGCCAAATAAAATTGTGTCAATATAGCCAATAACCATTATACCTACATAAAGGAGTTGAGGGTATTTTTAAATTGGGTAATAAGATTAGAGAAATGGAGTTTAAAAATGAATGGAAGATATTAAAAACAATCTTTAATATTTCATGAAAGAGATAAATGGAAAATAAGTGAAAATAAAATGTATTAGGGAATATGGATTAAACTGTTTGTAATTAAAATTTAGCAACATGTAAACCCATGCGTGTGAAAATGCAGAGGTGTATAAATAAATAAATATATAAAAAGCTGCCGTATGTGAGAGGAGCAGGTATTGAGCAACAATTCATCAAAAATGTATCCAACAAAGTCCTTTCTCCTGAAAACTCGATTCCTCTATTAAGTACTGTTACAAATACACCAAATGTATGTAATCTTTGATCTCTTTCACATACCAGACAATGCTTTCACCATGAGTATAAAAGGAATAACTAAATAAAGCATATGTGAAAATGAATACAGCATATATAAAAAAAATGAGTGTATGTGTATATATATATATATATATATATATATATATACATACACACACACACTGTGTTTCCCTGAAAATAAGACCCTGCCCTATATTAAATTTCTTCGACCACTGCTCAGCCAATCAATGCAGCGCTGGATGAACTAATGCGATGGCTGTGATTGCTTTATCCAGCACGCCATTGATTGGCTGTGCATCGGTGGAAGAACCAATCACAGCCATCGCTTCCTGGAGGTGGGATTTATAAACCCCGTAACCAGGAAGTGATGTACTGAGAACTGTGGGAACCACGCCAAACCTCTAGAGAGGTCCTCCAAAATGTCCCTTTTCAGCTGAATGAAAGGCAAACTTTACAGCCCTAAGCTGTGTAGTGGAACATTTAAGAGTGAGCCACCCTTTATGAAAATCATATACTGTAGATGAGCTTGTGTAAAGTACCTTTCTCCCAGTGATTGTTCTCCTGCAATTATTATGCTTGATTACTACATTAAATGTTGAAAACACATCTTATATCTGTAGAGCACAGGAGATAAATGGCTGCGAAAACTCTGGTTCTACTTCCATTCAGAAGAAAGAAGGGGATCATAGAGGAAAAATCTATTCTGAGGTTCTGCCAAGAATCATAGACATTTGATTCCCAGTAGATTTAAACAAAAATCTACCCCTAAAGATTGCTATTTTCCACAGGCTTTTTGTTATGTCTGTGCAGTGCTTATACTATGTGGCCTACATGGGCGTAAATGTAATATCCAGAAAGGATGAATATTCTAAAGCAGAGAAGCAGATATAGGAATAATGAAACCAAAATGTGGTGAGAAAAGGAATCTGACTCTTAACCACAGACATGAGATCTCTGCCTAATAGTGGAGCACTCGTCTTAATAAGGGCGACCGCATCAGGAACCTAGGGTGACCCTAACTTTTCCTAGGATGACAGAGTGTTATGCAAATGATAGATGACACTGTAATATTTGAATGACCACAAATACACAGCGGAGCAAGGTGTTACATAGCTTCACAGGTAGTGTGCTGCAAACTTAGCTTGACTGGAGACTCAGGTTAGGTAGGGAATAGAGATGAGCGAACGTACTCGGTAAGGCCGATTTCGCAATCGAGCACCGCGATTTTCGAGTACTTCACTACTTGGGTGAAAAGATTCGGGGGGTGCCGTGGGTAAGCGGGGGGGGGGGGGGGGGAGAGGGAGAGAGAGCTCCCCCCTGTTCTGCGCTGCTGACCCCCGGCGCCCCCCCCCCCCCCGAATCTTTTCGCCCGAGTAGTGAAGTACTCGAAAATTGCGGTGCTCAATTGCGAAATCGGCCTTACCGAGTACGTTCGCTCATCTCTAGTAGGGAACCAATGACTGGATCAAAACAGCTTCAGATAAGAGTCTTCAGACAGAAGTCCACAGACCAGGGCACAAACAGAATGTCAGACAGGATGCCAGATTCATAACAACAAAGACAAAATTCAATGGAGTTCAGACAGCAAGACAGACAGGAGTTACATCAAATAAAGCTGAAGAATAACCAGCACCCTTTGAAAAGAGGGTCGGAATAAATGTCCAAAGACTAATGCTGATTGGTTGACTAGGCTACAAAAACTCCCAGCCAACCAATCATCCACCCTCAGGCATAAATATGAACTTAGCAGTGCCCAGTGCCAAAATAACAGTGAGTGTGCATGGTGTGAGGATCATATGCGCACTGTGACATCACCCCTGTCTATCCCTGTGCTGGATCTGTCACACCGTGACACTATTGACTGCTTGTGGCATTCAGGTTTTATGCATTGTCTTAACCCTTTCCAATCCACTGTCTGACGTCTGAAGACATTCTAATTGAAGGCTGTACAGCTCCGATGTCGGAAGATGTCTGGCAGGGTATTCTTACCGTATATTAGTGGCCGCACTGTTGTCGGAGGCCTCTCCAGCATGTCCCATACCAGGAGATGGCACCATTGTATAATGGCAGAAAGAGAAAGCCCCCTAGGAAACCCTGAATCCAAAATTGGATTGCAAAGGGTTAAATCTATCTGTAATTTGTTGGTGGGCTCCAGGTTGAGATGTAAGGTCTTTAGTTCACTTGCCTCCCCCTTTCTGTGCTTGCTTTTTCATGTGGAAGCATTTCAGCAAAATACAGTTCATTAGGTAAATTGCTCATCAATCACCCAAACTATGTCTAACCTGGAGGTTCACAATAGGGATGATTATTGAAAATAATGTTATTAGAATTCAGATTGACTCCAGACTACAATGGTTTGATGCATTTGTTGAATGAGTTATTAACAACTTGTAATTTTTTTACTGGAGTTTTTTAATAAAAGCAGACAATGAGGCCGGGGTATATCGTAATGGATATGCAGGACAGGTGGAACTACAGCTTAAACTTTTTTTTCACATTAATTGTTAACAGTGAAAATAAGTAGGTTTCAAGCAGGCGCTTCAGGAAGATGTTAATAAATGCTTACTTACTCAGCCAAAAACTTAATAACAGTAATTTACAAATCATCTGATTATCAGTTGTTGGATGCAAAGCGTTTTGTGCAGAGTATTGTGTGTTCTGTTCACTAAAAGAAAAAAAAACAACTTTTGTCAGGAGACTGTTTTGTTCCTGTATATGCTTTAATTTCGTTTTCATATATTCCTCATTTGTCTGAATACTAATCTATTGAATGACACATGAGATCAGGGGCGTAACTGTAGAGGGTGCAGGGGATGCGGTTGCACCCGGGCCCAGGAGCCTTAGGGAGCCCATAAGGCCTCTCTTCTCCATATAGAGAGTCCAGTACTTATGAATAAAGCATTATAGTTGGGGGCCCTGTTACAGGTTGTGCATTGGGGCCCAGAAGCTTCAAGTTATGTCTCTGTGCAGCATGGTTTAGGTATGGGTACGGGTACAGATACAGACAGAGGGGGGGGGGGGCCCAGCTCACATTTTGCATCAGGGCCCATAAGCCTTTAGTTACGCCCCTGCATGAGATAGCAGTGCACCTTTAATGTAAGTAACCAAGCATTAGCTATCAACAACTGAAGAATTTTCATTAGGACATAAAGAAAAAGCAGAATCATATTCAAAATCAATACTACAAGCAAAAACAGATAATCCCATCACAGTGGTCGAACACTGAGCAGAAGGGTCTATGGTGATGAGGCCAGGCAGCCCAGGATGCATGCCGTCCTTATGTGACTGGGTACGTTCCCCCTTTCCAAGCTTAAAGCAAATTCATATAATGTTCCTGCCTTTCCCAGGATAATTATCAGACATAAGCGTATACTGATTGTTATGTCCTGCCATAAACAAAGAAAATAGAAAAGTTCATGTTTTCTGTCTCGTTATAGGGGTAATTCCATATATTTCCAAAATCCGTTTTTTTTAGGCATATATAGGGATAACACCAAAAATTTCTATATGTCTATGCTGTCCATTGATGGAGTCCATCCAGTCAGTTTGACTAACCACAGTTAAAACTGGAGGGTGCCTATCCTTAATAGCCAATAAGTTTGATAACTTCACACAGGATTCTTCCCTCTTATTATGCTCTGAGGCCTTGTCCATATCGGTATAATCTTCATCATAAAACACCAACATAGATTTGGCACATAATCCATGGCAGAAATCTAAGAATATGCCCTGAATTTCTACAGTTGATTTGCATTTCAAACTGCCAAAGATCTGCATGTGAATTCAATGGGCATCTTTGCATGTGGACATCCAACATGGTTTCTGTGTGAACAGCAGCAAGAATTGACATGTCCGTCCTAAATTTTCACACTGCAGTTATGCCTTAGATTTACATAAAACCACTGCAGGTCTGCATGTGAATTTAGCTCTATTCAATTGGGCAACTCCATATGCAGGCATCTGACATGATGTTGCATCTAAAGGCCCTTTTACACGCAACGATTGTCCCTCAAATTTTGACTCCCTTTGTAGGCCATCATGGGTGGTCTAATAAATTCCGGAATCACATCCCAACATTTACCAATAATCGGCCAGTGTTTACGGATAATATTTCTGACCCTTCCACTCTCTGGGCCGAAGGTGGAAATAAAAGAAATCCTTGGTTCTCTGGGGGTTTGAGTTTTAATAGTTGGTAATTCCACTTGTGCTGTACCCTTCACTTTAGTACGAGTATCTCTTAACAACCGATGCGGGTATCTTCTTCTCTTCAGAAATTTTGTACACATCTCCTCAAGACGAGTGTTGACCATTTCCTCATTCGTAATACGACGAACCCGCAACATTTGTAACCATTGTAAAGAATCCATCATTCTCCTTGGATGGTTGCTACTATAGACCAGTAAAGAATTACGATCAGTAGCTTTCGAAAATAGATCAGTCTTGAATGAGGAATTAACAATTGACACTCGTAAGTCCAGGAACTGAATGGACTCCCAAGATGATGTCATGGTGAAACTAAGCTAAATCCCATTCAGAAACATATTGAATTCAGATAGTTCAAATTCGGTATCCTTCTATAGGACAAAAAATCGTCTATGTACCGATACCAACAGATATTTTTCCAATGGGTAGATGGATAGACATAATCCTCCTCATAGGCACGCATGTAAGTATTGACGTAAGTGGGTGCCATGTTAGACCCCATGGCAATGCCCTGCCGCAGGTGGTTGTACACCCCCCACAAATACAATGTAATTGTTCACAGGATGTACTCCAACAGCAACAGGGCAAACTGCTGACATCCCACCAAGAAACTGGACTTATCAAGATATCGCGCCACCGCCAACAGGCCCCTTGTGTGAGTGATAGATGTATATAGGCTCACTACATCAAAAGTTACAAGACACATAGGTTCAGAAACAGTGCATTCGTTTAATTTTCTAAGGAAGTTGCTTGTATCTTTAATATAAGATTGTGACTCTTCCGCAAAATTTCTCATAATTCTATCGAGGAAGCGAGCGCTGTTACTAAACAGCAACTCACAACCTGCCACTATCGGTCTGCCAGGTGGTTTAAGCAGACTCTTGTGGATTTTGGGCAGCGTATATAATGCGGGCGTAACTGGATATTGAACATCTAGAAACTTATGTAGATGGAGTCTATCACACCTTCAAGCAATGCATCATTAAGCAAGACACATAATTGTGTCTGGTATCTAGGGGTAGGATCAGAACTCAGCTTCTCATACACCGTATCATCCTCTAATTGGCCGTAGATCTCCTCACAGTAGTCGCCAACATCCATAACTACTACCGCCCCTCCCTTGTCTGCTGGCTTTATTACCACAGCCTTGTCTTCAGCATGATGCATTAATAGAGGCATAAATGTACTCCTGTTGCATGTTGTATACTCAAGTTGCCGTTTATTAATTAAATGCCCTGATTCGAGTTAAGTGGGTTCAGATAGTAGGGTTTGTGGCCCTGGAGGCCGATAAACATGTTTAACCCCTACCCGCTCCAGGACGTACATCCTGGAGCGTCGGGGTATGTATGAAGAGAGGTCGCGGGGCGACCTCTCTTCATAGAGCGCGCGCGTCAGTTGTTTATTACAGCTGACACCTGCAGGCAATAGCTGCTATCGGCCCTGCAACCAATTGCGTCTATTAACACTTTAAATGCATACATTTTCCCGTGGTGAGATCAGGGGGAGCTGTGCAGGCGTCATGGCAGCCTGGGGCCTTCTGAAAGGCCCCAGGGCTGCCTTGAGAGACTGCCTATCAAGCCATCCCTGTGGGGTGGCTTGATAGGCTGCTTGTCACATTGCAGAATGACGTAGTGCTGTAGCATTACATCATACTGCAGGAGCGATCAAAGAATCGCATGTTGTAGTCCCCCAGAGGGACTTAAAAGTAAAGTAAAAAAAAGATCAATAAAGTTTTTTTAATTGTAAAAAAAAGTAATAAAAGTTTAAATCACGCCCCTTTTGCCATATCTTAATTGAAAAAATCTAAATCCTAAAATAAAAATACATATTTGGTATTGCAGCGTCTGTAAAAGTCCGATCTATCAAAGTAGCCCATTATTTACCCTGCATGATGAACGTCGTCTGAAAAAAAACAAAAAGGCACTTTTTCAGTCACCACGTCTCCCAGAAGAAGCGCAATAAAAGCAATCAAGAAGTTGTATGTATTCCGAATTAGTACTAACGTAAACTACAGGATATCCCGCAAAAAATGAGTGGTACAGTAAAAAAAACTATACACGTTTGGTATCGTAGTAATTGGACTGACTCATAGAATAAATAGAATAAAGTTATCATGTCGTTTTTGTTGCAGTTTGTGCGCCGTAGAAACAAAACGCACTGAAAGATGGCGGAATGTCGCTTTTTTAATTTCACTTCACTTAGAATTTTTTTTACGTTTTTCAGTACATTATATGGTACATTAAATAGCACCATTGAAAACTACAACTTGTCCCACAAAAAACAAGACCTCATACAGCGACTTCGATAAATAATGGACTTATGATTTTTTAAAAGGGGGAAGGAAAAAGCGAAAATGGGGGAAAAAAGGGTCCGCGTCATTAAGGGGTTAATAGTAGTGGTGAATAAAGAGTAGTGGCCACTTTGATATTGTGCATTTTAGGTTTTATTTAGTTCTGTGCATATTACTGGTTACTATGACAACTTTAGTGCTAGTGACGCAAGGTAATTGCCATTGGGGGGATACTCTTGTGCGATTTGGTATACCCGTGCATGCACAGTTGGTACTCTGGCCTGGGGCAGTTTGACGTCATCAATGGATCCCACGCGGTCTCTGAGCCCCCGCCAAAGGGGCCTGGGTAGTAGCGAGACGCTGTTTCTGCTTGCAATGGCGTATCTACACATGTTGGGTAGCAATGTATGTCATTGATTTGTTAATCATGTTCGGGTATTAAGACTAGTTCAGCTTTATTAGAAGTGTGTTTATTGGCTGATGATGTATTCAAATACGATATATATTGTCTGTTGAGGGGATGGTGTGCTATGCTTGACAAAGACCTGGTAAGAATATAGTTGCTGCCATTACTCTAAGGGAGGAATAAAAGGTTTTTATACTTTTTTTGCATCACTGTGCTGCCACGGACTCTTCATTTTTCTGCATAAACCAACAGAAAAGTGTCCTAATCGGCGTTCAGCGCCAGAATGCCAGTGAGCATGCGTCCGCATGAGGGTTACCTGAGCCGGTGCGATTCCATGATGTCACACTGTTCCCTATCCTTATATGTAGCTGATGAGTTGTGACTAGAGATGAGCGAGCATACTCTCTAAGGACAATTACTCGATCGAGCATTGGCCTTAGCGAGTATCTCCCTGCTCGGCAGAGAAGGTTCGGCTGACAGAGCGGGTGACAGGTGAGTTGCGGCAGTCAGCAGGGGGGAGCTGGGGGGAGAGAGAGAGATCTCCCCTCTGTTCCTCCCCGCTCTCCCCCATAGCTCCCCACCCACCGCCGGCAGTCGAATCTTTGCTCCCGAGCGTGCAGGTACTCGCTAAGGGCAATGCTCGATCGAGCAATTGCCCTTAGCGAGTATACTCGCTCATCTCTAGTTGTGACACATGATATCTGAATTAAAAACTAACATGTCAATGCTTTTTCTGTGATGCATGAACTATGATGCCGATTCCCATTACACATCACAGGATGCAAAAATCACATGGCATTCGAGCTCAATAGACTTAATCTAAATGAAGCTTAAGAAGAAGACAGGGTGCTCCCTATGTAACTCATATCCCTACACATTTCTCCAAGTAGTTATGCTTTATTCATCAAGGGACATAATTGATTAATAGTCCCATCACTAAAAGGCAGGTTCTGTACTATAGACCTGGACTACCATTGACCAACCTCTCCATGCCAGTGAGTACAGGGCTAGAACAAATAAAGTATGTGCTTCTAAATGTCATACAAGCCATAGTCAATATTGTGTGTAGTTATCACTGACCCTCCGTCTGGCCACTTAGAATAAACTCTAACCGATTGTATATGATGGTCATGTGTTTGTTCCGTGAGATCTGGTAACTTGAAACAAGAGTAAAGCGTAAAACAATATTAAACATTTTAAACCATGTTAAAACCCTTTTTTTATAGAACTAGTGAGACTTTTACAACTCAAGAAGTTATTTTCCTTTAAATCTCATAGCAGAGGGTACATTATCCTATAAATACATCGCGTTGAGAGCAAATGAGGCAGAGAAATGGAAAAGGCAAATTCTAGTGGTCATAAAAGTAGAGTATGATATATAGGTTACGGAGGTTATTTCTTCAGATTTGATAAAGAAGTTGTTCCATATAATTTAAGAATATCCTGTAATGCTGGCTTCTCAGATCTAAGAAGGTATCTGGCAGCTAAATATCTTAGCACGACACAAAGTCCACAACAGCTTGAAATGAGGATCATTTTGCAAGTTAAATTGAACAGTTTTGTGCCCGGTTACTGTTTGCACTGAATATTAGAAAGCTGCCCTATGGTCTGAAGTATTCTCTTCCTGACACAGACTCTGAGCAAATGTTTAAATTGTTTAAACCAGCGGCTAGAAAAGAAACCAAGTCAGATGTGCAGACATTGTTTGTCTATGGCATCCCTTCACGGAACAGCATTTTCACAGGAAACAGACGCTAATTTGCTAGTTCAAACAGAGATGTTTGTGGTAGTTGAACACCCCACGGTTCCGAATCATGTATCTGGCTCAACTCTCATACTGAGATCCCTTATGCTGGAAGAGATAGCATTGCACCAGTGATCAGTGTGCCATGCTGCGTTCCATGTATCCTACCTGGGGCTCATTAGTATTGTGTGCGCTTTTACAGCTCAGAGGAAACAACTCCCCTACTGGACCCCCTCCTCCTTCATGTCTTCTTCAAAATGTACAGAAAAAGGTCTTACCAGGAAATGCTAGATATCTGTCGACACTATCTCCCTACTTTGATGCATATGTGTATACGTATCTAGTGATATGGGTGATATTTTCAGATCTCCTCAGTACTGTGGGGGTTGGGCAATGTTTTTGCCCCTGATCTATTTAGGAAATGGTCCTAATACATTTTGACTATCATTAAGCAAATTTATTTTTGCACAACAAAGAATTCACTAGTGAGTCTTAGGAAATCATATGAATACTTTGAATGGGGAAGTCTGTTTTTAATAGGAGTTCTTTCTCTGTTTAACACCTTCCTGATATGTTCTGTACATGTACAATCCAGGTCGGGTGTTTGTGTATGGAGTAGGCTTTGGAGCCAAGCTCACTCCATACACAGTGGGTGTTGGCCATCTTTGACAGCCAACGGCCACCTGCGACAATGATCGTGGCTGTTAGTCATTTAAATGCCTCTGTTAACTCTGACAGTAACATTTAAATGCCACATTCAGTATTTGGGGGTCTCAAATTTCCCATCCCTGTGATAAGATCACAAGGAGCCATCTGGGTATTATGGCCTTCTGAGGGTCCACATGGCTGTTATGAATCATCACCTATCAAGATGTACCTGTGGCATGTCTTGATAGATTTATGGTCAGAGTACAGTATAATGTAATACTTTAGTATTGTATTATACTGTATGAGCAATAAAATTATTGTAAGTTCAAGTCCTCTGTGGGGACTAAAGAAAAATGTGAAAATAAGTAAAATGAAGGTTTTTTAATTATTATAAAGTGAGAAGGTTTTTTAATTATTATAAAATGATTAAATGTTTTTTAAAAACTCCACTTTTCCCAGTCATTACTTTAAGAAATTTAAAAAAAATGTAAAAAGTGGTATCGCTGCATCCATAAAACTCCACATTATAAAATTATCACATCATTAATGCTGCATGGTGAACACCATTAGAAAAAAATATATGCAATACCAGAATTGCGCTTTTTTGGTCTCCCTGTCTGCAAGAAAAAATGTAATAAAAAGGGATCCAAAAGTTGTATGTTCCCCAAAATGGTATCAATAAGAACTAGAGGTAGCCCCACAAAAAGCGAGCCTTTACACAACCCCATTGACAAAAAAAAATAAAGTTATGGGGCCCCAAAAGATGGTGACAGAAAGCAAATTTTTTTAAGAGGCATGTCATTTTTTAGGCAATGCTAAATAAAAAAAAACTATATAAATTTGGTATTGCTGTAATCATACTTACCCACAGAATAATGATAACATGTCATATTTACTGCACTCTGAGTGCCATAAATCTACCCCCCCCCCAAAAAAAAAAAAAAGGCCCAATTCCATTTTTTTCCATTTTGCCCCACTAAGAAATTTTTACTAGTTTTTGAAAATAATTATATGGTACTTTAAATCATACAGCTTGTCACACAACAAGCCTTGATGTAGCTATGCCATTGGAAAATTTAAAAAGTTATACATTTTTTTAAAGTAGAGAGAAAAAATGACAAAAACAAAAAGGGACAGCAGCAGGAGGGGGTTAAGTATAGTATTCGCTTCGAAAAGGAGTTTTCATTGCTGGTACATAATGCTGTCACCACTGCAGACAGTGATTGCTTGTATGGTTATATATCCATGAACAACATGTCATAATGCTGAAGACACCATGCAGTAGGGAATCAGATCACTGGAGGCGTGGGAACAGCACAGAATTTAAAAGGAACTTGACAGGATATTTTACAAGCCTAAATCACCGCCACTACTTAATACCGTAGTAAGAAAGAAAATGGAATAATACATAATGCTGCAGTACTTCTGTTCCTAAATGTCACCCAATAGCTACTTTTTGCTTCTGCATTATATAAAAAATAAATATGAATAAAACGTGCCGCTCATCATGGGCGTAACTATAATGCGTGCAGAAGATGTGGTCGCATCTAGGCCCTGCAGCCTTAGGGGGCCTATAAGGCTTTTCGTCACTGTATAAGGAGACCAGTAATATGTAGGAAACATTATAGTTGAAGAGCCCTGCTACAGATTTTTGCATTGGGGACCAGCAGCTTTAAAGTATCCCTTTGCACCTTATGCACATAGCCCTGAACAGCCATTAGGGAGGTGCCACTTACCTGAAGAGTAACATTTGCTGGTCCGTAAGCACGCCATTACTGTACCACTTACCTGGATACGTCATTACAAGATAGTTTCACCGGGGCATCTCACTTCCCTGTGCAAGTGCTGGATGTCACTGGAGCTACCTTGTGATGACATATCCCAAACAGTATGATGTCAGCAAAGTCAGAAAGGACTTTAAATGATAAGTATGAGTTATCTCACAAAACAACCCCTTTTTAAATACAAGCCACATGCATGGACCACATACTACAGTGTAGTAAATGCCTACAGTTCTGCATTATGGATCTGTAGACACTCAGTAAGGCACTAGACTGTATAAAATAAAGAAAAAAAGACATACTTACCTGATTCAATGCCTTCCCATCCAGCTTTGAAGCTCCAGTGCCCACCACTCAGAACATGGAAGAAGCTGGCTGGTGGCCACATGCCATTCATTGTGCACGTAACCGCTCATCCAATCACAGACTTCAGCGGCTATGGAAGAATCACTACTGAAGTCTGTGATTGGGTGAGCGTTCAATGATTGGTATATGACCACCAACCAGCTTCTTCCATGTTCTGTGCGACGGTTATGATGTCACCAGTGAAGCCATCGAGTGTGACTTTTTTCTTCATTTTACATAATTCTAAGCTTATGAAATTTCCAGAAGACCCCTTTAATGTTTTCTGTACTGTACACTAATAGGTTGAATACTTGCATACCTTCTATTTCCTCACTACATATTAAACTTGGTATCACAATCACTCCCTATAAAAGAAATTGCTTTTCAACCATGAAGCAGGGAAGTAGTGTACAATAAAAATCCACGGACTATAAACAGACTCAATTTGTATATCGGGGAACCCTCTGGTATCTGTACTACAGTATATTAATGTGACTTCACCATGCTGTGTTCATGGAATGTTTCTACCGTGTTTTCCCGATAATAAGACCTCCCTTGATAATAAGCCCTACCCCGATTTTCCGGGGGATGAGATGGGTGGAGGCTTAAAATGTAAGCCCTACCCCCAAAATAAGCCCTAGCTACACTACATGAAGGTAAAAAAAATCAATACTCACCTAGCAGGCACCACCTGGTTCCCTTCTGCTGCTCTCCAGAGCTCCGGGTGGGTTTGCTTGCATTTCTCAGCACCAAACAAAACATCTCTTACTAACCGAGATTAGCAAGAGATTGCTCTGATTGGCTTAGCGCCGCAGCTCAGCCAGTAAGAGCCAGCGCCCGATGCACCAATCACAACCATTCAATGAATGGCTGTGATTGGTGCATCGAGCTCTGGCTCTAATTGGCTGAGCATTGCTCTCAAGAGCTAATCAGAGCAGTCTCTTGCTGAATGCTGTGTTTTCAACCCTGTTACCAGCAAGAGATGTTTTGTTCTGCGCTGAGAACTGAAAGCAAGCCCCAGAGAGCAGCGGGAGGGAGCCGGACGGTGCCTGTTAGGTAAGTATAAGACACCCCCAGAAAATAAGACCCTGTGCCTCTTTTGGGGCAAAAAAGTAATATGACAGGATTTTTTTTTCCGGGGAAACACGGTAGCAGTAAGATGAATGTTCTTACGGTTCACTAACTAAATCCACGTACAAAATCAGAAAGGAGATTCTTTTTATTGGGATGAAACTTTTTTTCTGAGAGGGTCAGCTGTGTTCACATTTCAAGCAGTGTCCAATAATAGACTATGAAGAAGACACTGCTCGGGCCCTCAGACAACCATCGTATTGCGCACAACTCTGTATTATTGCTCACTGTTAAATCCTTTTTTAAACACCCTTCTCAGTAATAGGATTACAAACACATAATCCATATTAACACAAACCTAGGACATGACTCTGTGATATAGAAATTCCTTCCTTCCTGCCTTCTTGGTCATGGTGCAAGAGCTGTTATTACTGTAGGTCATAAATTGCCAGTCAGGTATTCAAGGTGCAGACAAAAGAGACCATAAGCATGTTATTATTCACATTCCTCTCCACTTACATTAACGCTTGGTTACACTGCGACAAATCCATTTCAGATAAAAACATCACAATGTTCAAAGCTTAATTTATAAAATCTCCACTTATATGGTACAGAAGAGCAGAATACGGCAAACTAAGAATAATATATTCACGAAGGTCCATAAGTGAAAAATATCTGAGATCAGCTCCAATGTGGATAATTCAGAGTCAAAAACTGTACAAAATGGTAACATACCAAAACGCAGCAGTATGTAGACACCACACAAATAGAAAATAGCTTTTATTGATAAAATATTCTGGACTGATTGATTATTGGTTCCTAATCACAGAAAATTTGGAATGTATAGACAAACGTTGAACAGTCATAGCATTAAAACAACCTACTTAACCCTTTGCAATCCAATTTTGGATTCAGGGTTTCCTAGGGGGTTTTCTCTTTCTGCCATTATACAATGGCGCCACCTGCTGGCTAGAGACAGTACTTCGGTATGGGACATGCTAGAGAGGCCCCTGACAAAAGAGCAGCCAGTGATATACAGTAAGAATACCCTGCCGGATGTCTTCCAACATCGGAAGCTGTACAGCTTTCAATCAGAATGTCTTTAGATGTCAGACAGTGGATTGGAAAGGGTTAATATTGTGTAGGTCCCCCTCCTGCTGTCAAAACATCTCTAACCCATTACGGCATGGACTCCACAGGACCTTTGCAGGTGTCCAGTAGTATCTGTCACCAAGACATTAGTAGTTCTGTTAGCTGCTAAGTGAGGCCTCCATCGATCAGACTTGTTCCAGCACATCCTACAGATGCTTGATCAGATTGAAATCTGTGGAATTTGGAAGCCAAGTCAACATCTTGAACTCTTTGTCATGTTCCTCAAACCATTCCTGAACAATTTTTGCAGTGTGGAAGGGTACATTGTTCTGCTGAAACAGGCCACTACCATTAGAGAATACTATTACCATAAATGGAGTATACATGGTCTATACAAAGTTTATGTAGGTAGTATGTATCAATGTGACATCTACTGTAACCAGATCATTACCTAGAGCAGTGATGGAGAACCTTTAGAGACCGAGTGCCCAAACTGTAATCTAAAACCCACTTTTTTATCCCAAAGTGCCAACACGTCAGGGGTCGGGGCTTATCACAATGTATGATTTTTTTACCTTTGTTGTTATAAAAAGGATAGAGCCACTTCAAAATAGACAGGGAGGAATGCCGTGTTTTTTTCCTAGCTGGAGTACTGGAGTACCATTAGTGCAGATTTTGACTGGAAATCAGTTGTGTATCGGCAGCTGATTTCATACTATGCGGCGCTCCATCTCACCTCCTCTGAAGGCGTCCCGCTGTCAGCCTCCCTGACTTCCGGTTCTCAGTGGCCTGTAGGGGGCTCACTTGACATGTGACGCCGAACTTGACTAGGCTGCTGGGAACCAGACGCCGGGCAGCGGTGATGGCAGGAAGCCTACCAAGGAGGTGAGGGGAGCACCGCATAGTAGGAAATTAGCCACAGATATGCAGTTGATGCAGAAATGTTGCAGAACTTGCCATGAAAATTTCTGCCACGTGTAAAAATACCCTAAGTCAGCTTGAGGTATGCTGCCACATGCAGTGTGGCCTCACTAGTTATTGTGTCCCCCATATTGGCTCCAGTAGTAATAGCGACCCCTACAGTGGCCCCAGTAGTAATAGTGACCCCCCCCACAGTGGCGTCAGTAGTAATAATAACCCCATAATAGCCCCAGTAATAATGTTAACCCCCTCAGTAATTATATTAACCCCACAGTAGCTCCAGTAATAATATTAACCCCACATTATCCTAGTAGTAATATTAACCCCACATTAGCACCAGTAGTAATATTAACCCCACAGTAGCCCCAGTAGAAATAATAACTCCACGGTAGCCCCAGTAATAATAATAACCCCCTCAGTAATATTAACCCCACATTATCCCAGTAATATTAACCCCACAGTAGCCCCAGTAGTAATAATAACCCCACAGTAGCCCCAGTAATAATATTAACCCCCTCAGTAATAACCCCACAGTAGCCCCAGTAGTACTAATTACCCCACAGTAGCCCCAGTAGTAATAGTGACTCCACATTAGCCCCAGTAGTAATATTAACCCCACAGTAGCCTCAGTAATATTAACCCCACAGTAGCTGCAATAGTAGTATTAACCCCCTCAGTAGTAATAACCCCACAGTAGCCCCAGTATTAATAGCCCCCTCCAACCCTATATACTTACCTCCTTCTTGTAGTCAGCGCCACTCCACCTCCCGGCGCTGATCTTGATTGCGCACTAACAGCAGTGTGTGTCCCTGGAACATTTCCTACCTTGTCCTCTCCTGCAGAACTAAGGAGGAGAGGTCAGGGGATGAGGTTCCCGGGTGCACACACTGATGTCAGAGTGTACGCCGGGACCAGCACTGCCAGCAGCGCCGCTGCATGATTACCTATCATGGTAATCACTATCATGGTGAGCAGCGGATGACGCTCATGCCAGCAGAGAGGGCTCTGTGTTCCCTCCCTGGCACACGTGCCATAGGTTCACCACCACAGACCTAGAGCATCACACGGACACCATTGACTTTCATCCCATAGTATGTCCTGGTACCATCTCTTCTCCACATAAGTGAGGCACACATGCACTCAGCCATCCACATGAAATCAAAGAAAACATTGTTGATCAGACCAGGCCATCTTCTATTGCACCTTTCCAGCTCTTTAAACACTTTTAATGGTGAACAGGAGTCAACATGGACACTCTGACATGCCTGCTATTATACAGCCTCAAACATAGTAAGCTACAATGTACTGTATGTTCTGACATCTTTCTATCAGCCAGCAGTATTTTTTTCATCAGTCTGTGCTACAGTAAGTCTTCTGAAGGATCCCAACAAATGCCTGGCACATCATTGATCTTTGGGCACCCATAACTCTTTTGTCAGCATACTAGGTGTCCTTATTTGGACCATTTTTGGAAGATATTAACCACTGCATGCCAAGAACTCCACACAAGACCTGCAATTCTGAGGAAACTCTTACCACCCAGTCGTCTAACAATCACAATTTGGCTTTAATTTAAGTCTTTTAAATCTTTAAACTTGTCCATTTTTCCTGCTTCTAACACATCAACTTCAAGAACTGACTGATCACTTGCCGCCTAATATATCGCACCCCTTGACAGCTGTCAGTGTAATGAGGTAATCAATGTTGTTTACTTCACCTAGTATTAATATTGTGGCTGATTATTTTATACTGCTAATAAATGCAGAGTTCTGAGAACATAAATGTTGGATCCGAATCCAGAGTCCAGTTTACCTATAGGATCAGTAGAAGAGCAGACAAACATTTTAAAGCCATACATGGGTGAATTTTTCTGGACTTTTTTATTTAGCCGTCTTATTTATGAGTGCTTTCCAATGACATGGTTGACTGTGGCCCCGAGCAGGTTAAAGATATTGTTTCGCAAAAAATATTGTTTATAGTTGAATCTAGCCCATTATTTCTAGACATTTCATGTCAATGAAAATGCATGCTTTCCCCCTTTGTCATTTGATGGAGGTCATTTCAACTATTGTCCACTATTTTGTAGAATTTGGAGAACTCTGCTCACTAAACATGTAAAAATATAGGGGGAAATTTGCTAAGCCTGGTACTTCCAAAGCCGGTCTTAGTATAATTTCCGGCAGCCTACGATTAACCTAATACATGACGAGGCATATGCTAGGTCCGACCAGTTTCTGGTGTAAATTATACATAAATCTACCCCAATCCCTCCTGACAAGCCCCGTCCACCTTTTTACAGTTTTCTTTTAATAAACTGAGTTCTTTTTTGCAATTATCCAATTTTAGTAATTTATGTCTGAAGCTGGCGCCACCTCCGAAGGTCTTTTCCTTTCTCGTTTGCTGTTTTATACGTTTACCCTTTGAGTATAACATTATATAGGGTGGGCTGTACCTTCAAAAATCAAAAAGGCTTTTCCATCGCATTCTTTCAACCGAGCTTCCAATTTATACATTTTTTTCTTCACTGGCGGTGGCTCCACCTTTTTTCTTCTATTATTCTACACCTTTTTACAGAAGTGACAAGACCTACAAGCTGCAATTTTCTGCACAAATTTACAATTTTTTTGTGACTTTTCTACTCCAGAAACTGGCATAGAAACCTTATGCATGTACCCCATAGTATTGTATACTTAGGGCCACCTTCACACAGGCAACAAAATCATGTGATTTTGTTGCACTACTACAAATCGCATGTATGTGAAGCCTATGTATTCCTATTGGTTAATTCACACATGCAATGTTTTGCAGCATGCAACAATGCGACACAAAAACTTTGTGGGTCGAGCAATATGCCCACGACTCGCAAGGTTTTGTAGTCCATGTTTCCCTATGAAGCCTTCCTCTGTTGAATCATAGCGTACAAAAACGTGATTTTCATGGGGTGCCATGCAACTTTGACAGTAGGAAATCCTACTGTCAAACTCCTAATCTAAGTCCTGGTTGAATTAAAAAATTAAAAAACTTGTATACATCACCTTAGAAGTGCTGTTCGATGCCGCTGCAGCTTCCTCTCGGCCCCCGACATCATTCTCCTTCATCTGTTCTGGCCAGGGATTAAAAAATGAACGCCTCCTGGAAGTGCTAGCTGTGATTGGCTGATGCTTAGCCAATCACAGCCAGCGCTCGATAAACCAATCACAGCCATTCATTGAGCGCTGGCTGTGATTGGCTAAGCGCCAGCTTAGAAGAATGTCAGGGACCAGGAAGAAGCTGCCGCAGAGCCCCAGGCAGCGCTTCTAGGTGAAGTGTATATAATATATTTTTTTCCGGCAGTTAGGGCATATTTTCATGGTAAGACTTGTATTTCAAGCCCCCACTCCCCAAAAAATCCTCGCATGTGGTGCTACAAAGTGGCGTGACTTTGTAGCTCTACAAAAATCGCGGTATTGCCGTGAGAAGACGCAGTGATATCGCACGGACCAGCAATGTGATATCACTGCGATTTTCTCGCGGCGATGCTGTGTCCCCCGTGTGAAGGAGGCCTAAATGTTCTCTACTCCATGTTTTCGTACACGGTACAGGGGTACATCTCTTTAAGGAATTTTGAGTAAATACTTAATTTTTTGCTTTAAAGGATATTGCTAATTTAACAATAATCTTAAACATTGACTAAAGATCCAAGGCTTTGCCCTGGACATGAGTAATATTGGGCTTCTTTTAAAACTAGACTCTTTACATTCTGTATAAATTGATCTACATAGAATAAATTAATAATTGACTTCAGTTCTGTTACCCTTTTCTGTATCTCTGGATCTTTTTGTGACCCGTTGCTGTATCTCTCCTAGTTTCCTTACCACATTTTTATAAAAGACTCATTATAAATATTCAGACAGAACAAGTGTTTTATAAAAGGGCTTTCACGTTTGATTTATAAGTGCTTATCACTTGTCTCAAATTCGTTCAGAGGCTCTTAATTGGATCCTTTGCGTCTGATGGCACTAATATAAGATAATCTAAGTTTTCGTATTTTACAACGGCCCCAAATCTGGTATGTTTTTTTTAATGACTTGATACATCAGTTTACTATACTTCATTTATAACAGACAGATGAAAGACCTGCATGCTGAAGAATTATTTGAAATGCTGATTGTAATAAACGCCTCAACTTTCACAGATACACAAAGCAATTAAATGGCAAAACAGTTGAAATAAATATTTCCACTCGGTTTTCATTCTGAAACGAGAATAGACATTTTTTTTTAATGAATCTGTAAGATTACCTCTTAAAGCAATGCATGGAAATCCAATAAACTTCATTCTGATGGGTGATATGGGAGGCCAGTAAGTGAGTCTGTCTACTAGGTTTGCTTCAGATGGACTCATTTAAAAGGGTCTGTCCTTTTTTTTAAAGGAGTCGGCCACTTATAGCACCAAACAACTGTAAATTACCGTATTCCTGGCTGTAAATCTTAACTTTAAGCCCTTCACCTAACCATTGATTCGGCATGTAAACGTTGGATAGCAGCAGCCTGCACATCCATAGATGTCCAGATGACCTGCACAAAGGAGGATACAACCAGGGAAGTGGTTGTATGGGGTGAATCATGTGACTGCTGCCATACTGAAAGCTATTGTATAGCTAGCTTCAGATACTTCCTCTGTCCAGTGTTTATGCACTGTGCCCATGTTAAACTCAAATTGTAAGAAAATGTGACTGGCGATCAGGGGCGGACACGGACAGCAGAAGACCCCTGTGTACAAACAGTATATGGGCCCCTTACTTTCCATTAGCTCACTATAGAGCATCTCCCCCACTTCTGTTTCCAGCAGTCTATTAACAGTTGTTACCTACAGTATGAACTTTGTTAGCTGAATCCATTGGAGTCCATTGACACCAAATGATTTATCGTTTGAATGAACTAACTACCGTGTTTCCCCGAAAATAAGACAGTGTCTTATACTAATTTTTGTTCAAAAAGGTTTAACTTTTTTACATTTATAGCTGCCTGGACACTATTTAAATTGACTTTTTAATTAACTGTTAGCAGGGCTTAATTTTGGAGTAGGGCTTATATTTCAAGCATCCTCAAAAAGCCTAAAAAATCATTTTGCATCCTCAAAAATTCTGGAAAATCATGCTATGTCTTATTTTCAGGGAAACAGGGTATATCAGAGTTTGCTCATTTGCCCGGGTAGCCTGTTTATACTGGCAGATGCATCGCTGGCTCGATCAAATGAGAAATCGTTCAGTTGTGCACATTTACTGTATAAGTCAAAAATGATTTTTATGCCTGCAAAAAGTGAATGATAAACAAAAAGCTAATGATCATTCATCATGTGATCATTGGCGCAGTTTACACTGAACAATTATCGTTCATTTTCGCTTGTTTAAACAATTTTTTGAATGATAATCGTTCAATTTATGCAATCAAAAAGTCAAAAGCAAGCTTCTTTTCAGTAGTAGGGACTTCCCTTAACGTACTATTCCACTGTGCAGCTGAACAGGTCTTACATATAGTATGTCTACCCCTCCCACTGATGTCATCTCTGCCACTTACGAGATTTTAATGTTAAATCGTCCAAAGTGAATTCTCTCTTTTGATGTTTTCCCTTCCATAACTAGTAGGCTATTTCCTGTATTAAAATTTAGATTAGTAATATTTTGGGCAAATCCAGGTAATAAGCTAGAAGGCGCATTTCTGTGTTGTGTTTCCATAAGGGGGCAAACTATCTGGCTGATGTTGCGACTGCTGGGATTGTTTTCACTTGTAATTTAGCTTCTCAACATGGTAAATAATTAATAAGAGTATACATACTACATTTTGCAGGCTTGGCTCACATGCAACATATTTATGTTTGTGTAGGCCAAAAATGGGATATAATGTCGCTTTTACCACAATATTACTGCAATGAAAGAAACATGTGCCCGCTCTGGCAGTATTTCATCTTCTACTATACCACTTGAATTTCCAATTCCAATGCCCTTCTCAATCCCGAATATTGGATGCCTGAGGGGGTATCAAGCTGCTCTATTGCTCTGTTTTTTTTAATCTAAGTTCCCGAGCCAAGGCAAAGAGAATCTGTTCACCAGGTTCAAGAGAACTTGTCAACAACTATAAACACCATCAATAAAGATATGGTGCTTATAGTATAGTATAGTTCCCCATCTCTACAGTGTCTCCCGGCTATGGAAACGTGCACACACAGCCTTCTGAAAAAAGTCTACTTGGCTGGGTGGGTGCTGATTTTGGTGGGAGACACCACAGGAACAGGGGACCGGCTGAGTATGAAAAGAGGCTCCCCGCATTTCAATGTCATCTGATCTATAAGCGCTATAACTTAGTTTCTGGTGTTTATATACAATGACATGTTCACTTTAAGGAAAGCCTAGCTATCATTGAGATCAATTTGTTTGGTTTGACTAAATTTATTTCCACCTTCAGTAAAGTTGTAGCTAGACTTTCGTTTACTCTTGGTGAAATATTAAACAGAAAGTGTCATCATATATTATATAAGTCAAATATTTGTGTTAAACATAGTTTTTAAGAGTTTTCGTTGAGTTTTTTTTAAGTTACAAAAAAACCAGACCTAAAATCCTGCATTTTTCACACTGACTATAGAGCCTAATAATGGACTTTCATCTGTAGAGGAAAGCTTTTAGCAGTTGTCTCATTATCATCACAGACAGGATTATACCGAAATGTAAACATCCACACTACTAGTCAAACGTTTTACACCTCAATGTATCCAACAGTTTAATTGATATTTACACAGTTTAATGTTTCAAATGTATTGAAATGAAAGCATAGAACAAATCAACAAGTTCAAATGAATAAAACTGATGAATTAACTTTTTTTCACCAAATTAAATCTAGATTTTTCATTCTTCAAATAACTACCGCTAGCTGATATAATTGCTCTTTATATAATTTAATTCAGACATTTTTTAGAAATTTCTTCCCAACATTGTTGTAGAAGTTTCCACAAATGTGCTGCACTTGTAGGTTACTTTGCTTTCAGCCATTTGTCCAGTTCATCCCAAACAATTGGCTGAGCACTGTGACCAATCAGAGGCAGAGCTTAACCATTCATTGAATGACAGCTGAGTGCTGCCTCTGAATGGTCACAGCGCTCAGTCAATCAGAGGCAGAGCTTTCAGTAGGTAGGGATTTTGAAATCCCTGGCTAGAAGAAAATGCTTTAGAACAGTTCAGGAGAGCCAGGAAGAAGACATGCCAGAGCTGGACAGCGCCGGAGAAGTGAAGTATTTTTTTATTGTTTCAAGCAGCTAGGACTTATTTTCAGAGAAGGGCTTATATTTTAAGCCCTTCCCTGAAAATCCCTGCGGGGGTAGCCTTCATCCCATTGCCTTCAATGGCGTGGCAGCACTGGTCCCATTGAAAGCAATGGGATAACATTGCGGTCCTCTGCCACAGCTGTAAAAGGGGAGTTTTCATGTCCCCACTGCAGTCCCCTTATCACTGAACACTGTGACAGTGCTGTCACAGTGTTCAGTGATGAGGGGACTCCCTGCGTGGATTAACGGAACTTTTCGGGGAGTCCGTTAATCCCACGGGGACTAAGGGGTTGACAGCGGGACATTTAAAAGAGGCTTCTGCAAGAAGCACCTTTTAAATGCCCTGCTGTATTCTCTGCGCAGCAGTTTCCATTAACTCCTGCTCCCATTACACTCAATGGAAACTCCTGCAAAACACGCAGCTATGTCCTATTTTTTTTAGGCGCGTGCAGTTTTGCGCTTCCAATTCTGCGCATATGAACGCTTGCATAGGAACCCATTGGTTCTTTTAGAAGTGTGCATTATGCACGCGCAAAACACACGCTCGTCTGACCGAGCCCTTAAGCTGTATTTACATGGTTTGTTCAACAAATAGAACTTGCGCAATGTATTAACCCATTCTTTCTTGGATTCATGGATTAATTTACATGAGCAATTTTTCTCTTGTATGAATGGTGACACAGGTCCTATTTGCGTGCAAATCACGTGCAACGTACAGTGTCTCGCACTTTGCACAGCACACGGACGGGGTGTTGTGTGATGCAAGTTGCACCCAAGATTCTCAGGCAGAGCTTGCTATTGCCCCTGTACATCTGCCGTAAGTGCTGTGACCTAATCAGTTTTTGAGCATTTGATTATCAATAGTGAATGAAAAGTAAATAAATTAAAATGTCAAGTAATAAACCAATAAACATTCTGAAACTCCAAAAACAACTAGCGACGGAGAGGGCATATACGAAAGGACATAGAAAATATTAGCTGTCAAAGCACATCACAATTTGCACAGCATGGGTAGGAAATCTATTCCCAACACAAGACCGTAATCTTCTGCTAATTAGCTCCAAAACATCACTGAAGTTGATCTAATTGGTATCGCAGTTTGACATGTACTTACTAGCGCGAGGCTAATGAATAGGACTGTCCTACACACAGGCAGGCAGTCTGACCCAAGGATCTCTGGCTCTGAAAACAAAGCAGACATCTTTTACTTGTAGATTGACCACCAGCCCCTCCTGCCACTTGAAGATAAAAGAATTTTACATTTTAGAAATTTGCCTACATGCTTCTTTTTGCAAACTGAATAATGAACAAACGAACTGACATACTGTAAGAGCAACTGCACTTATAGATCTGCTGTGAGTAATATTATAATGCTATATTCATTACCTTATACAGGATGTAGTGAAAGAGACGGATCCAGCCCTATATCTCAATAATAGTGCCTTAGGCTGGATTCACACGAACGTATATCGGCTCGGTTTTCACGCCGAGCTGATATACGGTGTCCTCATCTGCAGGGGGTGGGGGGAGGATGGAAGAGTCAGGAGCAGGAACTGAGCTCCCGCCCCCTCTCTGCCTCCTCTCTGCCCCTTTGCACTATTTGCAATGAAAGTAGGCGGGACGGGGCGGGGCTAAGTTCCTAGAATTAGCCCTGCCCCGTCCCGCCTCTCCTCATTGCACATAGTGCAGAGGGGCGGAGAGGAGGCAGAGAGGGGGCGGGAGCTCAGAGCACTGCTCCTGGCTCTTCTAGGCTCCCCCCCCCCCTGCAGAGAGAGACGAGCTGATATAGGTTCGTGTGAATCCAGCCTTATAGTGAAATAACAATAGCGTACTTGAATAGGAAGGCATGGATGGTATGGCACACAGACCCCTAGGGGTCCCGGCACATGGATTTCAATTTTGTATTGTGGCCCCTACAATACATAGAGAGTAAATTCCAATTGCAAAGTTGAAGAGTAGCACGTGAGAAGCAGAAAGGAAAGCATACTCAAAGTAGCCTCCTTCTGCTAAGATAAATGCATGGAGCAATAGTTGGGTCTGTGTTCAATCCAGGGACTCTCAACGTGGATCAATACCTGAATCTACTGCAGACGACAGTAGATGACTTCCTGGATGACCCGCCTCTATTTTAGCAGAAGGAGGCCACGTTGAGTACTTCCTTCTTTAGTCATAGTAGCAGTCCCAACACATCTGATCATTAAGATAGCAAGCTGGTGAGCCCTTATATCGGCCATAACTTACCGGCATCCGCAACATCACCTCAGATTCACAAACCCTGTTGGTGCCTGAATACGCCTTGTACGCCAGATCAAATCCCACCCCAACCCCTATTTTAAGAAACAGTTAAATTAAGCAGTCTGATGAAGAGGCTTCTTTGCTTTGAAATGTATTTTATTGCTGAAATTATTTAAATTTAAGCCTCTCAACTTTACTGAATTTGCTATAAGAACTTTTCTTTGGAGGTTTGCGAATTCACCAGGCTTCTATCCAATGTTTTACATCGCATCCCATGCCCCCTATGTGTGAGGCGTTTACCTGGTTGGCAGCGCTTTCTACTTGTTTCTACCTACACCTCCTGTTTCAGGCACACACTTGGGTTTGCTCTAGACTTCTATCTACAAGCACAAGCAGATTCAACAGCTTTGTTGTCCGCCATCCATACACAGATAGGACCATCATTACAGAACCCTGTCTCTGTCTAGACCATTTTCAGGTGCTTAGCAGAAGGAAATTTGGTACCACCGTGCCCGTAATGTGTTCTCCCATTAACACCCCCAACACCATCACCTTAGTTTACAGTGGTGTCATGAACAAGAAACCTGGACTGCTGCGAATTAGAACTGTATTGACCTTAGTGACAAATCCAGCATCTGTTCGGGAGCTGACAACAGTCATATTCAAGGCAGATTTCACTGATTAGTTATCACTCTGGCAATGTGGCTGTATTCCCATGCAACTTAGTGGACTATGTCTGCATTAAGAACCTTCTGGAGGGTGAATTAGTGAACCCGATTTTTACACCTATTAACTTTAATGGGAGTCAGAATTGACCGTCCCTATTCACGATAATTTTTGTGAATTCGTCCCAATAACTATAGAAATGGATTATTCCACTAATCGCTTACACTGTTAATAATTACACAATGTCTGTTACATGGGTCATTGTTATTTTCTTAGTTGGCTTCCTCATTTGCAAACACAATTTACAACATACCACATCTATGGCATATCCATAGTATAAAAGTCTAGTTATCGGTGAAATGGCAGTCATATGACCATCCCATTGTGCCAAGCAAAATACTGACATTGACCAAGAAAGAGAGGATAAGAGAGAGAGCAGATTGAGGATGTGTTCTGTTCTCTCCATTACAGCCTTCCTTAGTTCTCATAGACTTTAATGAAGCATTCCGGCTACGTCAAAGCAAAATCTATAGCTTTCTTTGTGGCTCTTAGCAGCATGACACGATTTTACAACTACAGTCCTCTTTTCTGTTTTACTAATTTAAGAACAGAAAGAAGCACTTCTAACAGACACAATCCAAATGTAACTATTGCATACATGATGTGACTGCCAAATACCACAATCTGTTGACTCTTTGGATTATACCAGTAAGATTATTTAAGCATTTGTTCTTTCGGAGGATTTTCCATGCCTGGCACAAGGTGACATTGAAAGGAAAACATTGCAGAATGCCGGTTTTTCTCATGCTTGTGTAAGTCGGAAAAAGGTCTCAACTACTTTACATGAAGCAACTACTCAAGAGGTGTCTTGTATTAGTGTGGATGTAATTGTGATTGAGTGCAGAGTTCTAGCTCATTTATTTACTTGTTGATGTAGAGCTATTACCAGGTAACCTACTCTAACATTACCAGCCCACTTGCAGATAGCAGGATCATGTAATTGCTACAAAATATGAGCATTGTTGCTGCTACAACCAATTATTTTAACACCTTCTTCACCAATTCGACTTTAATCAACCTACCGGTATTCCAATTTTCAAAAAAATTACTTAGACAAAGGCCTACCCATGCTGTGTTAAATAATACAAGTCAACTCTTACAACTTTTAATAAAACCTTTTGCAAAGGGATTGACCCTGAATCTCAATAATCAGTTATCAGTAACATGCAGCAGTTCAAATCTTGTTGAAAGCAAATGCCCACAAAGCATAATATATCGTAGCAATAAGGTCCAATGTATAATTCTAGTATGCCAGGTAATTAATGTACAGTATTTATGTAGAACACTGTAAATAAGAAAAAAAACCAACTAGAATTGCTGTTTTTTTCACTTTACCCAAAGGATAGAAATAAAAAGTGATCATAAAGTCACATGTACAATATCCCAAACTTGTTCCAATGAAAACTACAACAGGTCCTCCAAAATACAAGCCCTCAAACAGCTCAATCAATGGAAAAATAAGAAGTTGGGGCTAAGAATACGTGAACACTAGAGATGAGTGAGCACCAAAATGCTCGGGTGCTCGTTACTCGGGACGAAAATTTCGCGATGCTCGAAGGTTCGTTTTGAATAAGGAACCCCATTGAAGTCCATGGGCGACCCGAGCATTTTTGTATATCGCCGATGCTCGCTAACGTTTCCATTTGTGAAAATCTGGGCAATTCAAGAAAGTGATGGGAACGACACAGCAACGGATACGGCAGGCGAGGGGCTACATGTTGGGCTGCATATCAAGTTCCCAGGTCCCACTATTAAGCCACAATAGCGGCAAGAGTGCCCCCCCCCCAACAACTTTTACTTCTGAAAAGCCCTCATTAGCAATGCATACCTTAGCTAAGCACCACACTACCTCCAACAAAGCACAATCACTTCCTGCATGACACTCCGCTGCCACTTCTCCTGGGTAACATGCTGCCCAACCCCCCCCCCCCCCCCCCCCGCACGACCCAGTGTCCACAGCACACACCAAAGTGTCCCTGCACAGCCTTCAGCTGCCCTCATGCCACGCCACCCTCATGTCTATTTATAAGTGCGTCTGCCATGAGGAGGAACCGCAGGCACACACTGCAGAGGGTTGGCACGGCTAGGCAGCGACCCTCTTTAAAAGGGGCAGGACGATAGCCCACAATGCTGTACAGAAGCAATGAGAAATATAATCCTGTGCCACCGCCATCAGGAGCTGCACACTTGGGCATAGCAATGGGGAACCTATGTGCCACACACTATTCATTCTGTCAAGGTGTCTGCATGCCCCAGTCAGACCGAGGTTTTTTATAAATAGTCACAGGCAGGTACAACTCCGCAATGGGAATTCCGTGTGCACCCACAGCATGGGTGGCTCCCTGGAACCCACCGGCTGTACATAAATGTATCCCATTTCAGTGCACTGGACAGCAGAGCTAACGTCAGATTAAATGCAGGTGGGCTTCGGCCCACACTGCATGCCCCAGTAAGACTCGGGTTTTTTATAAGTAGACACAGGCAGGTACAACTCCCTATTGTGAAGTCCGTGTGGACGAACAGCATGGGTGGCTCCCTGGAACCCACCGGCGGTACATAAATATATTCCATTGCATTGCCTATCACAGCTGAGGTAATGTCATGTTTAATGCAGGTGGGCTTGGGCTCACACTGCTTGCCCCACTCAGACTGGGTTTCTTTAGAAGTGGACACATGCAGTTACAACTCCGTGTGGACTGACAGCATGGGTGGGTGCCAGGAAGCCACCGGCGGTACATAAATATATCCCATTGCAGTGCCCAGCACAGCTGAGGTAATGTCATGTTCAATGCAGGTGGTCTTCGGCCCACACTGCATGCCCCAGTCAGACTGGGGTTCTTTAGAAGTGGACACATGCAGTTACAACTCCGTGTGGACCGACAGCATGGGTGGCTCCCTGGAACCCACCGGCGGTACATAAATATATCCCATTGCAGTGCCCAGCACAGCTGATGTAACGTCAGCTTTAATGCAGGTGGGCAAAAAATTAATTGGATTACACTGTAGGCGAGGGCCCAAAAAAATTGGTGTACCAACAGTACTAATGTACCTCAGAAAAATTGCCCATGCCCAACCAAGAGGGCAGGTGAAACCCATTAATCGCTTTGTTTAATGTGGCTTAATTTGTAACTAGGCCTGGAGGCAGCCCAGTTAAAATAAAAATTGGTTCAGGTGCAAGTTTCAACGCTTTAATGAGCATTGAAACGTATAAAAATTGTTTACAAAAATTATATGACTGAGCTTTGTGGGCCTAAGAAAAATTGCCCGTTCGGCGTGATTATGTGAGGTTTCAGGAGGAGGAGCAGGAGGAGGAGGATGAATAGAATACACAGATTGATGAAGCTAAAAGGTCCCCATTTTTGATGGTGATAGAGAACGATGCTTCCATCCGCGGCTGCAGCCTACGTATTGCTTAGGTATCGTTGCTGTCCGCTGGTGGAGAAGAGAAGTCTGGGGAAATCCAGGCTTTGTTCATCTTGATGAGTGTAAGCCTGTCGGCACTGTCGGTTGACAGGTGGGTACGCTTATCTGTGATGATTCCTCCAGCCACACTAAACACACTCTCTGACAAGACGCTAGCCGCAGGACAAGCAAGCACCTTAAGGGCATACAGTGCAAGTTCAGGCCACGTGTCCAGCTTCGACACCCAGTAGTTGTAGGGGGCAGAGGCATCACGGAGGACGGTCGTGCGATCGGCTACATACTCCCTCACCATCCTTTTACAGTGCTCCCGCCGACTCAGCCTTGACTGGGGAGCGGTGACACAGTCTTGCTGGGGAGCCAGAAAGCTGTCAAAGGCCTTAGAGAGTGTTCCCCTGCCTGTGCTGTACATGCTGCCTGATCTCCGCGCCTCCCCTGCTACCTGGCCCTCGGAACTGCGCCTTCTGCCACTAGCGCTGTCGGATGGGAATTTTATCATCAGCTTGTCAGCCAGGGTCCTGTGGTATAGCATCACTCTCAAACCCCGTTCCTCTTCGGGTATGAGAGTGCAAAGGTTCTCCTTATACCGTGGGTCGAGCAGTGTGTACACCCAGTAATCTGTAGTGGCCAGAATGCATGTAACATGAGGGTCACGAGAAAGGCATCCTAACATGAAGTCAGCCATGTGTGCCAGGGTACCTGTACGCAACACATGGCTGTCCTCACTAGGAAGATCACTTTCAGGATCCTCCTCTTCCTCCTCCTTCTCCTCCTCCTCAGGCCATACACGCTGAAAGGATGACAGGCAAGCAGCATGGGTACCCTCAGCAGTGGGCCAAGCTGTCTCTTCCCCCTCCTCCACATGCTCCTCCACTTCCTCCTCCTCCTCAACGCGCTGAGATATAGACAGGAGGGTGCTCTGACTATCCAGCGACATACTGTCTTCCCCCGCCTCCGTTTCCGAGCACAAAGCGTCTGCCTTTATGCTTTGCAGGGAACTTCTCAAGAGGCATAGCAGAGGAATGGTGACGCTAATGATTGCAGCATCCCCGCTCACCATCTGGGTAGACTCCTCAAAGTTTCCAAGGACCTGGCAGATGTCTGCCAACCAGGCCCACTCTTCTGTAAAGAATTGAGGAGGCTGACTCCCACTGCGCCGCCCATGTTGGAGTTGGTATTCCACTATAGCTCTACGCTGCTCATAGAGCCTGGCCAACATGTGGAGCGTAGAGTTCCACCGTGTGGGCACGTCGCACAGCAGTCGGTGCACTGGCAGATTAAACCGATGTTGCAGGGTGCGCAGGGTGGCAGCATCCGTGTAGGACTTGCGGAAATGTGCGCACCTTTCCGAGCAGGTCTGACAAGCGTGGGTAGCTTTTCAGAAAGCGCTGAACCACCAAATTAAAGACATGGGCCAGGCATGGCACGTGCGTGAGGCTACCGAGCTGCAGAGCCGCCACCAGGTTACGGCCGTTGTCACACACGACCATGCCCGGTTGGAGGCTCAGCGGCGCAAGCCAGCGGTCGGTCTGCTCTGTCAGACCCTGCAGCAGTTCGTGGGCCGTGTGCCTCTTCTCTCCTAAGCTGAGTAGTTTCAGCACGGCCTGCTGACGCTTGCCCACCGCTGTGCTGCCACGCCGCGCGACACCGACTGCTGGCGACGTGCTGCTGCTGACACATCTTGATTGCGAGACAGAGGTTGCGTAGGAGGAGGAGGAGGGTGGTTTAGTGGAGGAAGCATACACCGCCGCAGATACCACCATTGAGCTGGGGCCGCAATTCTGGGGGTGGGTAGGACGTGAGCGGTCCCAGGCTCTGACTCTGTCCCAGCCTCCACTAAATTCACCCAATGTGCCGTCAGGGAGATATAGTGGCCCTGCCCGCCTGTGCTTGTCCACGTGTCCGTTGTTAAGTGGACCTTGGCAGTAACCGCGTTGGTGAGGGCGCGTACAATGTTGCGGGAGATGTGGTCGTGGAGGGCTGGGACGGCACATCAGGAAAAGTAGTGGCGACTGGGAACTGAGTAGTGCGGGACCGCCACCGCCATCATACCTTTGAAAGCCTCCGTTTCCACAACCCTATACGGCAGCATCTTCAGGCTGATCAATTTGGCTATGTGCACGTTTAACGCTTGAGCGTGCGGCTGCGTGGCGGCGTACTTAAGCTTACGCTCCAACACTTGCGCTAGCGACGGCTGGACGGTGCGCTGAGAGACATTGGTGGATGGGGCCGAGGACAGCGGAGGTGAGGGTGTGGGTGCAGGCCAGGAGACGGTAGTGCCTGTGTCCTGAAAGGGGGGTGGATCTCAGTGGCAGGTTGGGGCACAGGGGGAGAGGCAGCGGTGCAAACCGGAGGCGGTGAACGGCCTTCGTCCCACCTTGTGGGGTGCTTGGCCATCATATGTCTGCGCATGCTGGTGGTGGTGAGGCTGGTGGTGGTGGCAGCTCCCCGGCTGATCTTGGCGCGACAAAGGTTGCACACCACTGTTCATCGGTCGTCTGCACTCTCAGTGAAAAACTGCCAGACCTTTGAGCACCTCGGCCTCTGCAGGGTGGCATGGCGCGAGGGGGCGCTTTGGGAAACAGTTGGTGGATTATTCGGTCTGGCCCTGCCTCTACCCCTGGACACCGCACTGCCTCTTGCAACCTGCCCTGCTGCTGCACTTGCCTCCCCCTCTGAAGACCTGTCCTCAGTAGGCGTAGCAAACCAGGTGGGGTCAGTCACCTCATCGTCCTGCTGCTCTTCCTCCGAATCCTCTGTGCGCTCCTCCCTCGGACTTACTCCAATTACTACTACCTGAGTGATAGACAACTGTGTCTCATCGTCATCGTCCTCCTCACCCACTGAAAGCTCTTGAGACAGTTGCTGGAAGTCCCCAGCCTCATCCCCCGGACCCTGGGAACTTTCCAAAGGTTGGGCATCGGTCACGACAAACTCCTCCGGTGGGAGAGGAACCATTGCTGCCCATTCTGGGCAGGGGCCCGAGAACAGTTCCTGGGAGTCTGCCTGCTCCTCAGAATGTGTCATTGTAATGGAGTGAGGAGGCTGGGAGGAAGGAGGAGCAGCAGCCAGAGGATTCAGAATTGCAGCAGTGGACGGCGCAGAACTCTGGGTGGTCGATAGATTGCTGGATGCACTTTCTGCCATCCACGACAGGACCTGCTCACGCTGCTCATTTTCTAATAAAGGTCTACCGCGTGGACCCATTAATTGTGAGATGAATGTGGGGACGCCAGAAACGTGCCTTTCTCCTAATCCCGCAGCAGTCGGCTGCGATACACCTGGATCAGGAGCTCGGCCTGTGCCCACACCCTGACTTGGGCCTCCGCGTCCTCGCCCGCGTCCACGTCCTCTAGGCCTACCCCTACCCCTCAGCATGGTGTATTACCAGTAGTGCAGAAACAGAATGCTGTAATTAAATGTGCCGCTTATTGGCCTGTGGTTGGAGGCTGACTTCGCTTACGGAACGCACAGCAGAGCCAGGAAAGAATTTTGCGCAAGCCTGCTGTAACACTTAGCTGGCTGCGTATTAATTAGAACTACTACCCCCAGCAGAGACGCAGTACACTCAGGACAGTCACAGGCAGCCCAAATAGAATGTTTTTTCCCAAATTTTTTTGGAAAAGCCCACTGCCTATATACACAGTATATCTCTTTCACTGTCCCTGGCTCACCACTACTGGCCCTGGACTATGTAAAATGACTGCAGACTGTTTCCCTCTGGACAGGATGACAGCGGTGATGTGTAACGCACAGCAGAGCCAGGAAAGAATTTTGCGCAAGCCTGCTGTAACACTTAGCTGGCTGCGTATTAATTAGGACTACAAACCCCCCCCCCCCCCCCCCCCAGCAGAGACGCAGTACACTCAGGACCGTCACAGGCAGCCCAAATAGAATGTTTTTTCACAAATTTTTTTGGAAAAGCCCACTGCCTATATACACAGTATATCTCTTTCACTGTCCCTGCCTCACCACTACTGGCCCTGGACTATGTAAAATTACTGCAGACTGAGGACGCAATGCTCTGCACGGCCGATATACAAAAAAAAAAAAAGTGCAACACTGCAAAAAGCAGCCTCAACAGTACTGCACACAGTCAGATGTGGCCCTAAGAAGGACCGTTGGGGTTCTTGAAGCCTAAAATCACTCCTAACACTCTCCCTATAGCAGCAGCACTTTCCCTGAGCTATGTCAGAATGCATCTGTGGCGAGCCGCGGGAGGGGCCGATTTATATACTCGGGTGACACCTGATCTCGCCAGCCACTCACTGCAGGGGGGTGGTATAGGGCTTGAACGTCGCAGGGGGAAGTTGTAATGCCTTCCCTGTCTTTCTATTGGCCAGAAAAGCGCGCTAACGTCTCAGAGATGAAAGTGAAAGTAACTCGAACATCGCATGGTGCTCGCCTCTAGTAACGAGCATCTCGAACACGCTAATACTCGAACGAGTATCAAGCTCGGATAAGTACGTTCGTTCATCTCTAGTGAACACAAATCAAATACAACATTTTTTTATTTCATAAAAGCAGGGGGGAACAGGAGGGGCTCTATCTTACCCTCCCACTCCCCACCGCAACCCCCCGCTCACCCCCCGCGCCCCAAATCGCCTGATTAGGCAGTTACCCCAAAAAAGTCATGCTAGATTGAGTAATTGCTCTTAACGAGCACATTCGCTCATCTCTAGTCTTAACTCAACATATCCCAAGATGCACAGTGTTCATTAACCAACTTTTTTTGTAAAAAGCATGATCTCGCAATACTCTAACACAACATGTCTATCCTGCATGTGCCTGTGTGTAGCCACCTAGTGGATCAGTTGTGCATTGCAGCCTGTAATGAGTTATACTAGCATGTCACCATATTATATTGAATTGTTTTCATGACAAAATGGAGTCCTTAACCAAATTTGCACTAAAGTAAGGGCAGACCCCATTGACTATAATGGGGCCCACCGAGTTCCCATCATTTTATATGCTGTGCTGTTCTTCTGGCGTTTTGGATGGAATCAGCGATGGACACTGTTAATGGAGCCTCCAACACAGATGTAAACGGGGTCTACATTATGTACAGTCATAAAAAGGTAAAAAACCTGAGGTGACCACTGTAGCCAATCAGACCTCTTATCATAGCACCCAGGATGTGAGCGCTGATTCCAGGAGAATGGGAGGTGACGCTGAGTCCTCTGATTGGCTGCAGAAGTAACCTGACTTCCAGTCTATTCTGACATTGGGATCTTCATCAGAAACTCTGCTGTTTTTTCCTTGGGGAAAAAAGAGAGATTACTGCTTAATTTGTTAGTTTATCACCTGCCCTGCTATTTAAAAGAAATGTATACACTGACAACACCCTAATACATCATATTAAATGGTACCATTAAAAAAATAAACAATAAATAAATAAAGAGGTTAATGGCCCTTGGAAGGCAGGGATCAAAACACAAAAGAGTTGCTACTAAAACTGGTGCAGCACCAAGGGATTAACCAGGGTTTCCAGAACATAAATAATTTTAAACAGGACTAAAATCAAGAAAAATTGAATACTCACCTATCCTGGCCACTCCCTGTGCGGCACTGCAGCCCTGATGCCTGCCGCACGAAACCCAGAAGAAGCAGTAGGCGATCACATGCCGTTTACTGTATATGTGACCGCTCAGCCACTCACAGGCTTCAGCGGCCATGGAAGAATCACCACTGAAGCGTATGACTGGCTGAGCTGTGACCTGCACGATGAACGGCACGTAATCGCCCTCCGCTTCTTCTGGGTTCCATGCGGCAAACACCGAGGCTGCAGCACTGGACAGAGAGCAGCTGAGATAGGCAAGTATTCACTTTTATTTAATTTTAAGCCTGCTTAACTTTTTTTATGTCCTAGAAAACCCCTTTAAAGGCACTCAATATTACACAGTAGAAAAATTAGTGATTTCAGAATAAAATTTGAATATAGGGAATATTATCAACATTAGCACTTCCTAAGGCATTTTATTTTTTTGCTTCAATAGTCACATAACATTATGTACTACCGAAGTAATATTGGCACAATTACAAAATAATGCATTGTGATGTGCATGTGGAAGATAAAACTTGCATGTAGAGCAATATTGCAGTCATGAACTTGCTGTATATATTATCTTCAAGCAAAGCAAACACAAAAGCCCAGCAGTTAACCTTCTACATCATTTCCAAATCGTAGTACTATTATTGTGGTCGACTGAATACTTACTGCACCGCTCATTTTAATTTGATTTTATTATTAAGCAGCTAGTGGGAATAGAGGTAATATGTCAAACATGCACATCTTTTATTAATTTTACTAGCTTAATAATGTAAATTTGCATAGAGGTATCCTGACAACCCTACTTCGTACCACTGATGCCGAAATACATTTATTCAAGGAGCGTTTGACTCACACTTTTCAGCATTTACATATTTTTATATCTCCTTCTTTTCACCCCTCTTCTATTTTAATGCAAGCTAATCCAGTATTGTCTTTACTAGGTCTAGTTTATCCAGAGAGCAGCCTAGGGCAAACATCAAATTTATGGTAGATTTACAGATTTAAAGGAAGCTCTTAAAGCAAGCTTTGGGCATTTTTTTTCCTTTTGGATACAGGATGAAATCAGAATTATGTAGCATGTATGTTATATTGAATGTTAACAGGACAGTCCATTGACTGACCACTCCTTTATCCCCTGCCTGTGCATTGTACATACTGTGCAGCTCCGGATATGCAGGGAAATAAGGTCATCTCAGAAATACCAAATGAAACTTTACCTACTTGTCAGATTAAAGTTTTATGGATAGCGATAACTACATAAGGTATGTCGAGAAAACCATAAAGATGTCACGTAAAAAAAACCTCAGTAGACAAAAATTAGCTACAACAGATCATTCGTTATCCTATACAATCACTGCGCTTACTGTTTGACTTTTTTATTGTATTAAAAATAAATTAATGGGCAGCTTACCAACAATTCAGATGGACTAATGTGTCGAGCGCAAGGTTTTCAGTGCAGTATCACTCACTTGAAAAGATCAGAAGTGAAAATCATTAGCACCATCTCTTACATAAATTGGCTTGTATTTATTAGAGAGGTAAAGTCCCCCGTTGCAAGCACCGAGTCATGGGTGACGTCATATTGTGATGTTTTCTTGGCAGACTGTTTTTGTGGGGTGGTTTGCCATTGCCTTCCCCAGTCATCTTCATGGAATCATAGAATAGTAGAGTTGGAAGGGACCTCCAGGGTCATCTGGTCCAACCCCCTGCTCAGTGCAGGATTCACTAAATCATCCCTGACAGATATTTGTTCAGCCTTTGTTTGAACACTTCCATTGAAGGAGAACTCACCACCTCCCGTTGTAACCTGTTCCACTCATTGATCACGCTCACCGTCAGATAGGTTTTTCTAATATCTAATCTGTGTCTCCTCCCTTTCAGTTTCATCCCATTGCTTCTAGTCTTTCATTGTGCAAATGAGAATAGGGCTGATCCCTCTGCACTGTGACAGCCCTTCAGATATTTGTAGACAGCTATTAAGTCTCCCCTCAGCCTTCTTTTTTGCAAGCTATCCTTTAACCTTTCATGATTTGCAGACTCAACTCTTTTCTGAACTTGCTTTTTTAAAGTGGGGTGCCCAGAACTGGACACAGTATTCCAGATGAGGTCTGACTAAAGAAGAGTAGAGGGGGATGCTCTATGCTTCTCTTAATACATCCCAGAATTGTGTTTGCCTTTTTGGCTGCTGCATCACATTGTTGACTCACGTTCAGTCTATGGTAGCTGGGTACTCTTTTTACCGACCTCAGAAGGATGGAAGGCTGAGCCAACCTTGAGACGGCTACCTGAACCAAGCGGGGATTGAAGCCTTCAGGTCATGAGCGAGATCTTAGGACTGCATTTCTGCTGCCCAAACACTCTGCACCACACGAGGCTGTTCTTATACATTATTATTACATTTATATAAAATATGAAAAATAATCTCTATTGCAAGGCTCTCATAGCAGACCTATACATAACACATATACTTCAAGCCATTAATGTTATAAGCAAACATAAGATCTCTTAAATATGATCAAACTGCTGTGCAAGGTGGTATAAATGATGACCAATCCTTTATATTGTGTTGGATAGTTTCTGCAGGATACAGAACACTTTTATGAAAGCAGATTTAAATGATAATGCAGTCAAGGAATAAGTGGAATAGTCCCACAGTACATTTGGACTGCTCACACCTGAGGCCAGTCATTCACCGATTCCACTTACCAATACAAAAACACTCTGGACTGTTTGGCCAGATAGATTTCCTCACCACATCAATTAGATAGTTCATATAACAGTTTGTTTGTGGTATGTAGGCTTTTAATATAAGTATCAATCTGCCGGACACCAGCTGTTAGATCAGCAGCATCTCATCAAGGTTGTTTGTGTGCCTTCAGCTTGTACATCAGACTGTCGGACTTTGATAGTGTGCTGTCCAGATTTATTATTTCGGCTTATAAGCCCTGGCATGCTGTCATTTGACAGATCTAGTCTTGCCATACATGTGCACTCTGCTTTACCTGGTCTACTGGGATCTGTTGTGCCCCACCAATTTGTAGATTTAATCATGGCTTTATCTACAAGTGGAGATTATTTTAATCCATAGGTGTTAAAGGGGTATTCTGAGACTTTTAGTATTGGTATCCTGAAGATAGGTCATCAATAGTTGATCATTGGGGGACTGCTGCTCTGGATACCTGTCAATCAGCGGATCATTTAGGCTGCTGTCTGTGCAGTGGGCTGGAAGCTGTAATCAGTGGTTAGGGCTGGAAGTGTGATTGCTGTAAAAACAAAAATCGATAGTTATTGGTGGTCAGGGCCAAAAGTGCATTGCTCGCAATGAAATCAATGGGAGTAATGCCTCCTGTTACACTTCTAGTCCGGCCCACCAATGACATCAATGCATGAACTGCTGTCAGAGCAGCTGATCTGTGGGGTTCCCAAGTGGCTCACGCCTGTTGATCTACTATTGATGACCTATCCTGAGAATAGGTTAACAATAGTAAAAGTCCTGGGATATCCCTTAATACCCTGCCACTTTGTTGTAAGGCAGTTCATAAATTTAATCATAGATTCAAATCTTGTTTGCAAATGGAGATGGCTTCAATTCATAGGTTTTCCATCTATGGATATTGATAGTCCACTACTGGACACATAACTTCAACAAGTGTACAGGTGATCTCCGCATGTGTTACACCCTGCTAGACTCATTCCAAAGCCCTCTTGGCTTTGTCATCAGTAGCCAATAGTTTAGGGATTATATTTCACCCTCCTATTGTAAGAGGCTACCTTAAAGCATGTACTGGGCTTCATATGGGAGCACCAAGATCACTGCTCTAAACAAAACTGTGCATGCTTCCTGGGAACTTCCTAAAATCTGCACTATGAAACAAATTTCTGCTGCACCACAGACAGAGCATATAGACTGTGTTAGTAAGTGGAGGTACTGCTGGAGGCGACTTCTGAAAGGGTGCAAGAGTCTTTTGCTGCCAGAGAGAAAAAGGCAATGGGAACCTGAACTCCTGGATGAGAGAAGGGCTGTGTGGAGAAGGTAGAGATATTGAGACTGCCTGCAGCCAGTGAAGGATAGTATGGAACTGTGCTGAAGAACCATGGATCAAGACCAAAGAGGACATCAAGTGCATTGGAAACAAGTTGTAAGTGAGGTCAGCCTCAGTAAAACACTAGGTGTGCACACCAGTAGGGATGATACATTTCCAAGCCTGCTATACAAAGGGCTAGTTTTGTGGATGCTGACATTGTGCAAAATCCAGGTTGTGGACTGTGATATTTAAAGAGACATTGGGGCTTATTTCCTAATACTGTTTAAAACTTAGACTAGACAGTCCTAAAATGCACCAGCTTTACAACAGCTCTGCTGAATAATAAACCTGTTGAGTTTTCAGACTGTCTAGTCTACGTTTAGACCACCTATTAGTTGGCTTAGTTTACACCAAAAGTTGTGTCAAACTTTTTGTACAATTTATGGCAATTTCACGTAGTTTTAAGTGCAATTTAGGTCTTTTCCTTTTTCAGACAAATCATAAAAACTGTCCAAAAGTGTCTAAAAGCACATAGTAAATGTGGTTCAAAGCTTGTAAGACAGTTTTCTGGAGCAATTTGGTCCAGAAAACTGTTGTATTTTTTACAGTAAATTTGCCCGAGTGTACTTGGAAACAGAAACCATTTTTTTTCTAAAACACTGTGTTGGGGTGTTTACCACTGAGTTGAAGTTGCAGACTGTATTTGGCCTCGTTAACTATTGAGTGTACTTGATATTTTTCACAAAGTGTTGCTGTTATTATTTCATGCTAGATACAAGTTCTTATTGTTTCTTATTGTAAATTGAGTATTAATAATTTTAGGTCATAGTTAGCCATAGCTTGTGATTGATGGTAAACGGTAAATTGCTTACTCGTTACTATTCCATTCTTTGTTTGCATTATTTTGTTCTAAGATAAACATTTAATATTTTTGTAACGCCTGCTGCTGCATCAGATCCTGAATCATGACACCGCCACAGGCGACATTACCTTTTGTTGTCACCAGGAGAGATCTCCAAAACCCGACCAGAACTCTGTATTTTAAGATATGTATACATTTCCACTATAAGTGCTGTAGCAATACGGGGGTTAATGAGTACGCCAAATGGTCACTTTTACTTCTTTGTTAGTTTATTCATGCACGTTTTAGCAGAACATAAACGACTGGGTCTCTAGAGAAATAATAAAGTTGGAAAAAGTCCTTTCAATTTAACCCTCCGTAGTCCACAGGAGGAGCAAGTAAGTCCACAGCTGAGGAAAACAGTAATAAGTCTGTTTGTTTTCACAGACCTGTGGTTGTCCAGAGCGCAGCTGATCCTTAAGTCGTAGTGTCTCCAGACCCCAGTCCTAGGGCAGGTGTTCCCCAAGGGTCCTGCGGGAACAACGTAGCTCTTTGTCCACAGCGTCTCTCTGCTCATAACAGAAATCAGGTTACAACTGAAGTCTGGTTCTCCCAGACACACAATCTCCTCCTCACTTCCACCTGTCTCCTTACATAGCTTGCTTAGGTGTAAGATCTGGCATGGAGTAAAATTGGACTGATTTTCATCACAGAAGCTAACAACCTCTGTGACATATACCTTCCATTCCAGACCACACCTCTCACCCTGTTACATACAGTGCCTTATCAAATTGAATTACAGGATTGTTGAAGAAAAAAGATATAAAGAAAGACAACCTCCCCACATGCAAATGTATTTTACCACACAACCTTTTGACCTAAAAATTAATAATCCTAGCTCAAACTATTAAAAATAGAATTTTTTTTTTTTTTTTTTTAAACTAAAAATTTCCAAATCAAGGTTTAGTTTCTTAGTTGCTTGTGATTTGAACTTTTAGATTTTACAGGATTCCACTCTAGACACATTGTCGATAAAATTGTTCCCGGTCTAATCTTTTTTTACTTCATGTAGAGCTAAGAAAATTAACCCTTTAGTGCTACAACCATAATAGCCTTCAAAGTACAAGTATAAAGTATGTTTCGTAAAACCATTCCTGATGTTGTCAATGTGTTCAGAAATCCTTTTCTTTAGACAGTTTGATGTCTTCCCTATGTACTGCTTGTTACACAGACGTTGAACCATAAAAATGACATTTTCACTGTTGCAGGTCAGTGTCTCCGTAATTGTATACTCATACGGATTTATTGTTGATCTATTTCAGTTCTCTTTGGGGAAATCAGTAGCCCTACAATTATTGCATAATCCACACCTATAAATGCCTTCCAATGACAGCCTGGATGCAGGATTGGATCTAACCATGTTGCATCTCAATCTTGGTGTTATTTGTAAACCCAAATTATTATACAATTGGTGGTCCTCATGGTAAAACACATGCTAATGTTCTACCCTTACAAAATAGATAGCAATGTTTTTGAATAATATGCCTGAGTTTGGATTTCTGTTAAAGCTAATCAGTTTTTAATGGATTGTGGACTAATTACAAACTAAAGAAGAACTGATGCATGCATATTAAACCTTTTCGTGGATACAGTAGCTGACTATTGGATATGCAGGTCATTACACACTCCTCAAGATTCACTCTGGGAGGTCTGCCAGAGCTCTTCCTCCAAGCCAGCACAATGCACACAATACACACTCCTAGCTGGTGGGTGGTGGTTGGGCTTCTCCCTCCCCCTCCTCTTCCATGGCCTTCTCTTCTCTTCCCTAGCATTCTCCCTCCCTATCCCTCTGAGGTCACCTATTGTTTTGCTTTGCATTGTACTGATAAAAGGTAACCTTTCCACACTGAAGGCAGATAGAAGCCCTGTCATTGACTTTAATGCAAAAAACAAAATAGAAAGGTGTTTTCTGTCAACGTTCTGTTTTGTTTTTTGGATAGGAACAATAATGTTGCAAGCTGCACTTTTTATAAGTTCAGAAAAATAATAGAAAGTGAACAGAAAGAAGTTACACCGAACCCAAACTGAGAGCAAAAAAATGTATTGCTCTCTATGGGTCCAGGTTGCTTCTGTTTTTTATTTAAAAAAAAACAAACAGAAAATAAAGACTCAGGCTGGATTCACACTAACGTATATCGGCTCGGTTTTCACGCCGAGCCGATATACGGTGTCCTCCTCTGCAGGGAGGGAAAGGATGGAAGAGCCAGGAACTGAGCTCCCGCCCCCTCTCTGCCTCCTCTCCGCCCCTCTGCAGTATTTGCAATGAAAGGATACGGGGCGGGGTGGGGCTAAGTTCCAAGAATTAGCCCTGCCTCGTCCCGCCTCTCCCCATTGCAAATAGTGCAGAGGGGCGGAGAGGAGGCAGAGAGGGGGCGGGAGCTCAGAGCACTGCTCAAGGCTCTTCTTGGCTTCCCCCCCCCTGCAAATGAGGACAACGTATATCAGCTCAGCGTGAAAACCGAGCCGATATACGTTCGTGTGATTCCAGCCTAAGGGACAGGCGCAGATGTGAAACCACCCTTATTCTCCTCTACTCTATATTATATTGTAGCACTAATTTTGTGATATCTTCCTCCCAACTTTTTTTCTTTTGAATTAACCCATTACTCATTCCTATTTAAAAAGTATATTCCTATCTGGGAGTTATGTTAACGCTTATTCAAGATATTTTTTATCTGTAAACTGCTGAGTCAGCTTCCTGTTGAAACACGTCATCCCTCATACAGTTGTGCTTCAGTTTCCTGTACTGCCCTTAGGGAACATTTAACAACTAACTTGGCAGATGACAACTACTATATAAAATGTATCCTATTTTTGCTGCTGGTTTATGGTACATACTACATTCTAACCTAGATCTTTCAACCTTAATTTGTCGGTCAAAATATTTAACCTTCTCCTTACTGATATTCAATGTAAATTTTAGATTATAATAATTATTATTATTAATCTCCCCAATAAAATTCTTAAATTGCTGCATACATCGACCCCAAACCAGTAGAATGTCATAGATTCACGGCAATGAAAAGGCCACAGATATGTTGACGACAACTCATTTCCCAAGGAGAACTGTAATAGGCAAATCAAGAATAAATCAAAATGAGTATACAGTTAGGGAGACACTTTCCTGCAGTAGTGAAATGTATGTGGTTCAATGTCTATGGAGCAAATCAGTACATAGGGAGGGCATCAATGTGTCTAAAGAAAAGGATTTCGGAAAACACATTACCAACATCAGCATTGGTTTTGAGAAACACTTTGTACCTGCACTTTAAAGGCTATCATGAGTCTAACCCTAAATGGTTCATTTCTTTCAGTTTTATACATAGTGGGAGCAACTTTATCATCAAGATGTGCAAAGCAAAATTTTGTAGAATTTACCATTTTAATCCCAAGTACCTGAGGGACTAACTGATTTGGAAATGTTTGTTCTTTTTAGAATTTTTAAAGTTTTCATTGTATACTTAATTTAAGGTAGGGTTGTTTATTTTATGTGTGAAAACTCTAAGGTGAAATGATGTTACATGAGGGAAGTTACTAGAGATGAGCGAACGTACTCGTTTACGGCGTTTTTGCACTCAAGCACCGCTTTTTCCGAGTAACCGCCTACTCGGACGAAAAGATTCGGGGGGCGCCGGCAGTGAGCGGGGGGTTGCAGAGGGGAGTGGGGGGGGAGAGCTCCCCCTGTTCCCCACTGCTACTCCCCGCTCCACCACGCCGCCCCCCCGGCGTTCCCCGAATCTATTCGTCCGAGTAGTCAGTTACTCGGAAAAAGCGGTGCTCGAGTGCAAAAACGCCCTAAACGAGTAAGTTCGCTCATCTCTAGAAGTTACCTTTTTTTAAACATCTTTTTGGCTTCTGCAATCCTACGAATTGTATAAAATGCTGCTCTTATTAAATTTCCCCCATATGTGTGCTTTTCGACACTAGTAGTTTTCAGCATATATGTCATATATGGGGATGCAGTAGGTCTGTCGCAAGATCCTCATGACAGAAATTTGGTTAGACTTCTTGAGAGGCGGTTATATTCGTTTCTCATATGTACGTAATAGCTTTATTAATCCTTGTAATGAATCTGTCAATAATCTTGTAATAACGGCCAACAATTCCTCTTACCCCACTCCCCAATGTTTGGTCATGGCTAGAAGCACCTTTAGTGTCCTAGCTTAGCAGATACCACACCATCTTTTCTGCTTTCCCGTTCTCTGCCAATCGGGATATTTCCCTGGCTATTTAAAGTAATCCCCCACACTAAAGGGTACCTGGGCAATAGGTTCTGTTTGTTCCTGCAATGGTGTTTCTGATTTTTGCTTGATTCCAGATTATGATCTGTGCCTGATTCACCCAGCTTTAACATCTTGTCCTGACCTCAGATTGTATTTTGACCATGATACATCTTTTTGCTGCCTGCCCCATCTGGCAAGTATGCAAGAACTCCACATGTCCTGACCTTGGCCTAAATATTGACTACATCTCTTCCTGTCCCTCTGGTATCATATTAGAGTGCTTCTGACCTGTCTGTCCCAGTTGCCACTGAACTGCAACTACTTTTGGTGTAACAATGACAGGAAATGGCCATTACTTACTGAGTAAGGAGTGCATATAGATGCATCCTCTCACCATGCAGGTAGCTGAATACCAAATGAGGGAGCGAATTACACCTGTGCAGGACACCGATGAGACAGCCACTCACACTGCCTCTTGATAATGAGGGGAGTGGCTGCTTGGCGTATACTCCCACACAGAGGATACAGGGTGCCAGACCATTCTGATATATGTAGTTCACCATGCAGACCTGCAACCTAATAATGATGCTATAATTATTCGGCGGGTTGCCATGCACTTCCATCAGTGAACCACATTGGTACTGCCACCCTGGGCTCAACCTGGAGTCTTAGAGCCACGCTGCATGTGAATGATAGATAATAAATGCAAGGCATTGGTTGGATTTTGGCCTGTTACTCTTCGTTTAACAGCCTGGGGGTCCATGCAACTAAAGACCACATCCCAATTGAAGGGCCTAAAGGTTGAAACCCATGGGTCCCTTAGGTGCAGCCTTCAGGAGTAACCCAAAGTCAAATCAGTCAGTGGCTTGTTTGGTTCACATACTCTGTGTGACACCGTTGAACTCACGAGGAAGAAACTTTTAGCATTATGCTCCAAAATTCAACTGAGCAATACAGGGCAGTAGTGGAAACCTACCAAAAATATTAAGAAAAGTGGGAGAGTAGCTTAGTTTTGATACAGCATTATGAAGACATACTAGGGATAACTTCTGTCTGCACCTTGAGGTGGAAAGGTCTGGAAAACAATATCAAAATTGTGACTGGGTCTGTGCACAAGCCTTATATGATTCACTTATGTGTGAGTGCTACTTCAGAGCAGGGACGTTTTAACAACATGGTGGACCTAGTGCAAAGATGTCTTGAGTGCCATCCCCTTGCCTGAAGTTTTCTTTGCCTCAAAAATTAATATAATAATATAATGCAATATACTTGCCTAACCCCCACATTGTACAGCTCACCTGTCATTGTGCTCTCCTGTTTGACCCAACACTGATTCTCCATCTCTCTAGATTCAGATGATCACCTGTTCCTTTGTCTTCATTCAATACAACCACTCTACTTCACAGCAGTCCTTTTCTTCTTGCTTGCCTTCAACTGCAAGCCAGCTCTTCAACCCAACACTCTAAACAGACCATGCTCTCTATCTGGCCCAGACCACCATGAAGCCTTTCAGTCATGGCTTGTCTTTACACTGTCTCCCGCTCCTGTTGTTGCCCTTAAAGCTGCTCTCCGTGCCCCTACACACTAATAGTACCTCCACTGTGCCGACCACGAAATAATAATACTGCCTCTGTACCCCCATGATAATAATCACTCTTTGTGCCTCCACCGTAATCTATTTGTGTCCCCATGTTAATAAGTCCATTTGTGTCCCCAAGTTAATAAGTCCATTTGTTTCCCTTCCCCCCTTGTTATTCATCTTTAATCATCTGTTTGCCCACTGTTAATACTTTATTAGTGACCAGCTCTTAAACACAGTGTAGGGCCCAGCCGACACTGTGTACATCTATCATTCTGCTCCCCTGTGTCCGGTGCTTCACAGGAGAAGGAACCAGAGATCTGGACTCGGGGAAGCAGGATGGAAGATGCATGCACAGTGCCAACTGGGGCACTTTACTGTGTGTGAGAGCTGCTCAGTAACGAATTATTAACTGCGGGCAAGAAACTGATTAAGCAAGAAGAACAATGCAGTTAGACTCCTCCTTAGGTGATCCAAAGGATCACTCCTGCTTAGGTGATCCAAAGGATCACCTGTTCCTTTGTCTTCATTCAATGCAACCACTCTACTTCACAACAGTCCTTTTCTTCTTGCTTGCCTTCAACTGCAAGCCAGCTCTTCAACCCAACACTTTGAACACACCATGCTCTCTATCTGGCCCAGACCACCATGAAGCCTTCCAGTCATGGCTTGTCTTTACACTCTCTTCCTATCCTGTTGTTGCCCTTAAAGCTACTCTCAGTGCCCCCTACACACTAATAGTACCTTCACTGTGCTGACCACTAAATAATAATACTCCCTCTGTACCGTTATTATAATAATCACACTTTGTGCCTTCACAGTAATCTATGTGTGTCCCCATGTTAATAAGTCCATTTGTGTCCCCCATGTTATTATTGTTATTCATCTTTAATCATCTCTTTGCCCACTGTTAATACTTCATTAGTGACCAGCTCTCACACAATGTGTACATCTATCATCTGCTCCCCTGTGTCTGGTGCTTCACATGAGAAGGAACCAGAGATCTGGACACAGGAAAGTAGGATGGTAGATGCATGCACAGTGCCAGCTGGGCACTTTACTGTGTGTGAGAGCTGCTCAGTAATGAACTATTAACTGCGGGCAAGAAACTGATTTAGCAAGAAGAACAATGCAGTTAGACTCCCCCTTGCGTCCCCTCTCCTTCCTCCTAGTTTTCAATGGCGTTTGCATCTAGAGGATACAAACCATTTGGGAATGGTGGCATTGTTAGGGGGCCAACTGTCACAGGGGTCCAGTGCATGTGCAGCATTTGCCGTGTCATACGTTGCACCAACCATTAGCCATCCTATCAACTTATAGTCTTGCTCGGCTCCCAAGATGTAGACACAGGAGCTGAGTGTGTATTGCAGTAAGCTTTTGGGTGGCATATGGGCCTATACCATCAGTTCCTTTGTCTACTCTTGGGTAGTTAATTGTGTAAGACAGTAAGCATATGGGATGGCATATTTGTATGAGTAAAGGCCCTAAAATGGTCAATAATGAATACACATTTGGCCATTGAGTGACATTGTTGCATTGAACTCTGCATGATAGTTTTCAAAGCAAATGTTTTCTTGATTTCATAATATAATGAAATAAAAAGGTGGAAATTACAAAATGCATGACAGACTATATCAATAGGTCGATTGAACATCTATAGAAAAGCAGCATAAGTGCTCTCTACTCACAAATGAGCCGAACTGTCCCTTTAATCTGCACGCTGCAGCATATTTTCTTTTTATGATTAAAGTAGCTTTGTTCCTTATTTGCATCCATTTTCTAAATCCAGCTCCAATATATCAGTCTCATGCGAGTTATCTTTGCTTACTGAGCTGCTGTAGTGCTCTGGCTCTACCCACATGGCCTCTGCCCACTGCAGTTAGCTTAGCAATCAGTCCCATGTACTTTGCCTTAAAATGTGTTAACTTTTTAAATGAAAACAGTTTGTTCTCCCATTTGTATAAATGTCGCTTCCAGTCGAATGATTTATGCCTCGGCGTACACAGTTCAGTACCTCCAGCACAACTGCTAATTCTCAAAGTGCTGATGTGGTAGTTTATATTGGGATGTGGGTCCCATAGCACCTTGCATATAAGCGTTAAGTATTTGCATCACCTTCCCTGAGTCTTGGCTGATTGAATTAGCTATTAATTGAATTTTAGTTCGAACAAAAACAGGGTGTGTTCAATTAAAACGCTGCAATACGGACTTTGCATAGAGCACATTTTTGCTTTTTATCTCTTAATCTCTCAGCCTGAGTGCTGTGATGTAATAAGAAAGGTTTTTTTGCTATTATTCAGGCTTTTTCCATTTTTGTATTTGTAAACAGCTGTGGTCATGTTGCAGTTTTTTGCCACAATTTTTCCGTAATGATGTCAAAACAACAGTGTCTTGTCATGGTTTCAGAAAATATCAGCAAAAACCACACCATGACTGCAACGTGTGAAAAACCCTTTGGATGTAAGAAGGAATTACCCTTTTCAGCAACCCCTAGTTCAGCCAGATAGAAAAGAACCAAAAAGTGTGTTTTTCTGGCAGACCAGTCTATTTGGGGCATTACATGGCAAGTCTATTAACCCTTTGCAATCCAATTTTGGATTCAGGGTTGCCTAGGGGGCTTTCTCTTTTTGCCATTATACAATAGTGCCATCTGCTGGCTAGAGCCAGTACTGCAGTATGTGACATGCTGGAGAGGACCCCGATAACAGAGCGGCCAGTAATATACAGTAAGAATACCCTGCTGGACATCTTCCGACATTGGAGCTGTACAGGCTTCAATCAGAATGTCTTTAGATGTCAGACAGTGGATTGGAAAGGGTTAATTGTTCAGATGCTCCAGTGTCCGATTTGAAGCACGGTGCGGCTCTGAGGCCAGGTGATTGCACTGAACAATGTTTCTACTAGCTTTTTTGTGTTGATGCTGCCGGCACTTGCTTCTGGGATCCTACTTTGTAAAGGTGCTATTTAGTTTTGGTTCTGTCTCTGGTCTGCAGGGTTGTTGTTCCTGCAGTTATTCTTATTGGGTGTTCGGACTGTGTATTATCCAGGACATCCTATGAGATATTTTAAGGCCCTTTTACACATTTTTTTTAAACGAGCGAAAGCTAACTATAATGGTTCAGTCTAAACACAGCCAACGAAGGATAAATCATTCACTTATCGTTCAATTGAAATAGCGCTCGCTTAGTTTCTCTCATTCACTTATAATTTGAATGAGAACAACTGAACAATTTCCCGTTTGATCGAGCCAATCGTGTGTCTAAACAGGCTATACAAGCGAATGAGCGAACCCTGACATCATTTGCTCATTCAAACGATTAATCGTTTGGTGTGAGCAGACTCTTAGAGATGGCATGTCACTTAGAGATGCATCTTGAAGTTACCAATGATATTATCCTGGTGGTTTTGCTATGGTCCTTCTGCCTCTCGGACTTTCAACACAGACTTAGTAACTGGGGTTATCCTTTATGGTTTTCCCTTCAACTCTCCCACTGACCCCAATTTTGAACTTGGCTACTTTATTTGACTACTTCTCTGTATTACTCCCAGTAACTGACTTCGACCTCCAGTTGCTGACCCGGCTTGCCTGACTATGTGTTTGATTGGTTTCTTCCCATTATTCCTACTTACTCTACTTTTCCTATGGTTATGGTCATCCTTATGTGAAGAGCGTACTAGGGAAAGGTCGGAGAGTGGGGTCACCCTTATCATGGCAGAGTCCCTGCTTAGGGGACGTGATAATTAGGAATTACTAGTAGGTGACCCAGCTATCCCAACTATTTGTGAATGCATGTTCTGGATGTCTCCTCGAGCACAGTCTGCATCCTATGACTTTGACATCCAGATCCAACACATAACTGGGACATTAATTCATTTCGATGGATATTGTTTAATGTACAAGGGAGATGAGGACTCACATGCGACTTTTCCTGGCAAGAACAACCTCAATCATCTTATTGTCAGGGGACTATTCTAACATAAATTGGTGGTTCAAGCCAGATGTCTTCTTTAAATTAAGCCTCCTCTAGGGAGAAAATACCTGTCCTGCCTGTCCCCAATTACTTATTCCCATACAAGAAACAATAAAAATCTGCCCCGAATATTCTTGACTTCAGCACTGAAGGTCAGTGGAATATGCATAAAGTCTGACTGTCCTGTTCATATATGGAACCATTTGGTTACTAATATTGATAGTCTTTATTTATGTGGCATGAACATGCTCTGCAGCACTTTACAGATCAGCCTATTTTGTACCTTAAAGGAGATGTCCCGAGGCAGCAAGTGGGTCTATACACTTCTGTATGGCCATAATAATGCACTTTGTAATGTACATTGTGCATTAATTATGAGCCATACAGAAGTTATAAAAAGTTTTATACTTACCTGCTCCGTTGCTGGCGTCCTCGTCTCCATGGAGCCGACTAATTTTTGGCCTCCGATGGCCAAATTAGCCGCGCTTGCGCAGTCCGGGTCTTCAGCAGTCTTCTATGGAGCCGCTCGTGCCAGAGAGCGGCTCCGTGTAGCTCCGCCCTGTCACGTGCCGATTCCAGCCAATCAGGAGGCTGGAATCGGCAGTGGACCGCACAGAAGAGCTGCGGTCCACGAAGGTAGAAGATCCCGGCGGCCATCTTCAGCAGGTGAGTATGAAGACGCCGGACCGCCGGGATTCAGGTAAGCGCTGTGCGGGTGGTTTTTTTAACCCCTGCATCGGGGTTGTCTCGCGCCGAACGGGGGGGGGGGGTTAAAAAAAAAAAAACCCGTTTCGGCGCGGGACATCTCCTTTAAAGGCTAAGTGATTTTCACCATCACACTTCAAGAGACATAGCTCATTGACATAACCATATGACAGCTTGTTTTCAGTGAGACGAGTTGTATTTTTTAATGGAACTTCTCTGAAATACATATAATGTGCTGTATAACTTTTAGTGCATTTTTGTGGGGGCAATGAAAAAACTTCCAGAAATTCTGCCATTATTTTTTATTTTTACAGTTTTCATCATTCAGGAAAAAATAACTTGATCATTTTCTTATGCGAATCATCACAATTTTTTAAACATTTTTTTACTATTTTTGCACAATAAAACCGTGTTAAAAAAAACTAAACTATTTAATCTACATTGCCGCATTCTAAGATCCATAACATTTTTGATCAAGACCTGAGAAGGTCGAAACGCGTCCTCAGGACGTCTGTATTCTCCTTGTTATGATGGGCACATACTGAATAAAGAGAAAAGAAAGCTTTTATCTCTATTAGAGATGAGCGAGCACCAAAATGCTCGGGTGCTCGTTACTCGAGTCGAACTTTCAGTGATGCTCGAGAGTTCGTTTCTAGTAACGAACCCCATTGAAGTCAATGGGCGACTTGAGCATTTTTGTATATCGCCGATGCTCGCTAAGGTTTTCATTTGTGAAAACCTGGGCAATTCAAGAAAGTGATGGGAACGACACAGAAACGGATAGGGCAGGTGAGGGGCTACATGTTGGGCTGCATCTCAAGTTCCCAGGTCCCACTATTAAGCCACAATAGTGGCAAGAGTGGACCCCTCCCCCCCCCCCCCCCGCACTGTCAGCATAAAGATCGTTCTCCTCTGCCACAGCTGTAACAGATGTGGCAGAGAAGAACGATGTTAGCCCATTGAATTCAATGGAGCCGGCAATACAGTCGGCTCCATTGAAAGCAATCGAGACGAGCACCGCGTGGTACTCGTCATGAGTAGCGAGCATCTCGAGCACCCTAATACTCGAACGAGCATCAAGCTCGGACGAGTATGCTCGCTCATCTCTAATCTCTATGCATCCAAGCTCCTATCATTTAAATGCACTCTAATTAGTCAGCACTGCTCACAAGAGCAGCACAGTTGAATCAGTGCAACATTCAGCGTCTTAGATGTTGGTTTATCCTGGACTGAAAGGCCACTTTAACATTTCTGAATTTTTTGTAAGAATCTGGAAATAAGGTTTGTTAGGCACAAGAGAATCAAGATTTTCATACTGCTCAGAATAGTATTGTGAAGCTGAGCTTTCACCATCTTGTTGGTCATTAGATCCTACCACCACTACTCCATTATGTAGTGTGGAGGGGGAAAGGTGGCACCTCACAAAACCAGTCAGAGCACATGGTGGACTGGCGATGTGCCAGTTGCCAGTTCTCTGCCTTCTACCAAGCAGTGCCACATGTTCCTCTGAAGACACATTGAAGACATACATATTGATATTGTGACTCCTAAAATGTGCTTTCCCAAAATACTGCATCAGAATAGCAACAAGGAAATGTGAATTCCTAACTGCTATCAGAAACAGTGACCATATATACAGTATACACACTAGTTTATGCCAGTTTTTGTCATAAACTAATGCCATTAAAATGTTGCAAATGATGACATGCAACATTTTAGCTATAAAATTTGTGACTTTTCTCCTTGCTTGCCAGATTTGGAAAATGATCAGAAAGCTGTGCATGGTCTCCAAAGGAGATGCAGTTTTAAGTCTGACTAATTAGGAAACAGAAATGGAAATGGCTCCTAATAGCAATTGTAGATTTCATTTCCTGACTGTCACACATGTGAAAATGTGCCAAATGTATTAAGAGGCACTTGTCTTTTAATACATTTGGAGCAAATCACCCAAACCACCTCCGTCACTTGGGCTAACATAAAAAAAAACACTAGACTTAGTTGGGGTAGGTGCACACAGGTCTGATTTTACTCTAAAACTGTACATTGAAAGGCATGACATTTGCAGTGATAATCCACCACAGTACTGCTCTGGATCTAAAACTCCACACAGCAGGTCATTTTCCATGTGGAGAAATTCTGCAGCACGTGGATGAGATTTCTTAAAGTTATATCTCTGATTCTGTAATCTGCAAGTAAAATCTGCAGCAATCCTAGCCTGTATGGGGCTGCCCTTTATGTGGACGAGTGTCTGTCTCTACTGGGGACCACATGAAAAGGGTTTTCCCGATGCTAATATGATTTTTTTTTAAAGGGCTTCACTGTGGTGAGTATGGGGTATTAATTAGAAATGAGCGAGCACCCAAATGCTCGGGTCCACATAATTCGAGTCGAGCTTTTATAAAATTCGAGAGCTCTACTCGAGTAACGAACCCCATTGACTACAATGGGCGGCTCGAGCATTTTTGTATGTGGGACGTCGGGTGCCAAGCTTTTTTTTTCTCTAGGTTTCTCTCTCTCCCTCTCTCTCCCTATCCCTCCCTCTCTCCCCCCTTTCCCTCCCCCTCCCTCTCTCTCTCTCTCTCTCTCCCTCCCTCTCCCTCCCCCTCCCTCCCCCTCCCTCCCTCTCCCTCCCTCTCCCTCCCTCTCCCTCCCTTCCTCTCCCTTCCTCTCCCTCCCTCTCCCTCCCTCTCCCTCCCTCCCCCTCCCTCTCCCTCCCTCTCCCTCCCTCCCTCTCCCTCCCTCTCCCTCCCTCTCCCTCCCTCTCCCTCCCTCTCCCTCCCTCTCCCTCCCTTCCTCTCCCTTCCTCTCCCTCCCTCTCCCTCCCTTCCTCTCCCTTCCTCTCCCTTCCTCTCCCTCCCTCTCCCTCCCTCTCCCTCCCTCTCCCTCCCTCCCTCTCCCTCCCTCTCCCTCCCTCTCCCTCCCTCTCCCTCCCTCTCCCTCCCTCTCCCTCCTCCTACCTCCCTCTCCCTCCTCCTACCTCCCTCTCCCTCCCTCTCCCTCCTCCTACCTCCCTCCCTCTACCTCCTCCTACCTCCCTCTCCCTCCCTCTCCCTCTTCCTACCTCCCTCCCTCTACCTCCCTCCCTCTACCTCCCTACCTCTACCTCTCTCCCTCTACCTCCCTACCTCTACCTCTCTCCCTCTCTCTCCCTCTCTCTCCCATAAATTGGAGCGGGGTCGAACACAGCTTGATGCTCGTTCAAGTAACGAGCACCATTGAGTACGCTCATACTCGAACGAGCATCAAGTACGGCAGAGTATGTTTGCTCAACTCTAGTATTAATACTTCTCAGTGTTTTGACGCATTCTTCACTCTATGGATTTTGCAGGTATTGTTTACAGTGTGGACATGCAGTTCATTACTCCTTCCCTATATCAAGATCTGCACCAAAGGTGGGGAATTTTACTCTATTATGGATGCGGAAATGCTGTGGAACTTGCCATGGAATTTTCCACCGCGGAAATTCCACAGCATTTCCGACCCATGTAGATATCCCCCTAATCTCGAGTCTCAATACTGATCTCACATTTATCTGACCACTAGAATAGACTGCTACATTATTTTTTTTAGAATCACATTTTTATTTCCTTAACATAATTGAATATATTCATAACCGTATTCAGAAGAAGAAAATCCCTCACTTGGGTATAGAATTAGCCTACTGTATATCCATCTAAGTGATTGCATTATGAAACATTATAAAATCGGAGTGTCTTGTGCAGCCTTGTTTACAGGAAACGTATCAAACATATTTAATATTCGCAGAATAAAATGCAATAATCTCCGCTCTGCAAATTGTAATTGTAATTTGTCTACGGAAAACACAAGTAGAAAACGTCCGGGATCCGGGAAGCTTTTGGTGGAAGAGATGTAATAACATAAGACATAAACATAAATTTAAGCGAGCAAAAACAATTGCTAAATATTTCAGCTGCATCTTCAGCAAGGATTGTGTAGCCACGAATATAAACAGTCTCCTTAACACATACACACATGTTTAATTCAGTCTTCCATTCAGTCTTAAGAATGCAGAAGAGCGGCTTGATTAAAATGTCAGTAGGAGCACACAGTTCCATGCAGAGTCTATCAGGCTGGTTCTAAGCCCTGATGAAATATTCAAGATATATCCATAAGTGGAATTTAATGTAGATGCCTCTTAGAGACAATTATAAAAATGAATCTGTGTATATGGAATCTGCTTGATGTTCTTGTGAAGTATTTTTTTCAAGATGATAGAAGGAGGATAGGAATCATAACTGTATTGTCTAAGGGAGGGCTGTGAATGCCTACTTCAGATATCTGACATGTCATCCATAATGGCAGCATTCTGCCGGTATTTTCTATCATGCTAATAGGCTAGACTACATTCTAGCTGATGGTTTGGGATTTTCTTTTAGAAATAGATGAATATAATGAATTATGGGGGTTGACAATAATTCAATAGCTTTAGTGCAGAATTTATTATGTGGTGTAAGTAATCTGAAGACTTTTGCAAAACTAAAGTTGGAATGTAGAAGACGTTATCATTGGATGCCCTTTCCAACTGTAAACAGATGAGTTTGGTTAAAGTAGTACCCAGGGAAGCGGAAAATACAGCTGTAGCCTGGAGTGGAGATCAAGGGTATCTATTAGAAGGCTATATTTGCAGTTTGCCAGTACTTTAAGGCTCCAGATGGGGGTTGTTATGACCTGCCCATGTACCTGTATATGAAATGACTCCCTGCAGGAGTGTAGCTAAAGACTGATTTTCTCCCCAATCACTTAAAGGGGTTATCCAAGATCTTTTTTTTAATAAAACCAAGTTTCCACTGCCATAGAATAACAAATATGCTTATACTCACCACTTCCTGCTGTGTCCTGCGCTGCCACTAGGTCCTCGTTTCCGATGTTTGTTTACAGGTGTAGAAAGTGCAGTACACAGAATGGGCTGCAGAACTGGCAGGCTGAGTCCTATGTGAAGAGTCAACTGTATAGGTGTGGTTGAAGGAGTTGAAACCTCCAGCGGCCCTACTGCTGGGAGCTACTCCCTGGGAGAGACAGGTGGCTCAGAAGGGGTTGAGAGGGTTGCCAGCCTGGGGTCTGTTGCGGAGCAAGCAGTGGGAATACCAGAGTCTGACAGGGAAGGACGCCCCCTAGACTGACATCCTGGTTTGGTATGGTGTTTGGACAGTTCTATGTTGTGTTGTGGTGCTAGGCCACTGTGTTAGAGAGAATTGTACTTATATACGAGTTAGCAGTCAGATGCCTAGAATTTATATTATTTAATGCATGTGTGTACTGTGACTAAACCAACAGTTTGAAGATTTGTTATCTATTATTACTGCCAAAATAAATGGACGACGCATGTTACAACCAAATCTAGCATGAACCTTGGTTACTGAGCTGTGACCACCAATCTACATGGAGGAAAAATGGTGATCCTGAGTAGTAACTAATCACCTATTGTCATACAGCCAACAGTCCTGTCTGTTTATGGGATGTCACAGGTGCTGCAGCCAATGACAGGGCTCAGAAATTGATCTGGGACAGCCTGTAAATTTCATGCCACAGGAGAGATCCACAACAGAAGCATGGGACAAAGCAAGGAGACGACAGAGGTGAGTATAAGCCTATTTGGTATTTTATGGCAAAGGGAGCTGTGTTTTATTTAAAAAAAAAAAAAAAAAAAAGATCTTGAACCACCCTTTTAAATATTCTGTTTCTCCTGCCCATCTCTTCGCCTGTGCCCCCACACCTCCATCCAGGGAAAGTCACTTAAATTCTTAGTGATGGCCAATACACCTTTTACCGGCCTCACTAATGGGCTTGAATCCCACTCATACATCTGCTTAAGGCTGTGGCTTAGCTGACTACTGACAGCCAGGCATTTGCTTTAACCAGCAGGAGCCTTGTGTGGTGCAGAGTGCTAAGGCAGCAGAAATGCAGTCACAAGCTCTTGCTCATGACCTGAATGTTGCAAGTTCATTCCCCACATGGTTCAGGTAGCTGGCTCAAGGTCGACTCAGCGTTCCATCCTTCTGAGGGCGGTAAAATGAGTACCCAGCACAGTGGGGGGTGGGGGGGGGGGGGGGGGTAATAAATAAATTACTTGAAAGCACTGCGGAATAAGTTTGTGCTATACAAATAACGCGTTTTTTTTTAGCAGAATAACCTCAGATGCCAGCAGTTGAATCCCTTACATGCCACAATCAGTAGCAACTGCAGCATGTAAGCAGATTACAGAGAGTGGAGGATCCTTCTGTCACACATCAGCACCCCACAGTGTGATGACAAAGTACCAATGGGTTCCCATGACAGCTGTAAACCTGACAAAGGCTTCCATGCAGAGCCTAATAGGCTGCTGTCTTAGACATAGTAGAATGGCTACATAATTATGCAGTGTAATATCCTAGCGATTAAACAATTGCATCTTTTTTTAAAAATCCAGTTTAAAAATTACACATTTTTCCCCACATAAACCCCTTTTTAAATGGCTTAAAGACCAGAAAAATGTTAAAAAGCAACACATAATAGGTATTATCGAGTTCATAACAATCCAGGCAATTAAAATATTTTGTTCGTTATATTGTATGATGAACACCATAAATATTTTTTTTTTTTTTTAAATGCTAGAATTGCTATTTTTCTTGTGCTCGCCTCCCCAAAAATGCAATAAAAGCAAAAGTAGTAAAAAATAAAAAATCGATACAAACTTGGTATCACAGTGTTTGTGATGATTGTGATTATATTATCATGATATTTTTACTGAATGGTGAACGCTCTAAAAACCATACCCTAAAACAATGGTGGAATTTCTTGGGAGAAGTTCTAAATTGAAGGAAAGTTAAACAACACATTATATGTACCTCAAAGTGTCAATTAAAAAAATTTGTGCCAAAAAAGCAAGTCCCTATACAGCTATACCAATAAGTTATGGCCATTGTAATACAACGATGAAACTTGGTCCCTAAAGAAGTTGTGTGTGTTTTGTTTTTTTTTAATTTGTTTTATTTATTAATAATAAGCATTTTGTGAAATACAGAGTAAACAGCAATTTGTACGATACATGGTGATATGAATAAGATCAGAGTCATGCTTTAGATTGACATAGGTTTTGTTACTGCATTTCTCAAACTGTTCGATTGTACATTTGTAACAATAAACTTTTGAACTTATAGAAACAATAATATCGAATTCTGCTCTTCCTTGTTCTGTATCCTGGGGGTTGAAAGTTACAGCTTTTCAGGCACTTGTCAGTGGGAGGGGGGGGGGGGGTGTTAGGAGGTGGGGAAGGGGAGGGAGGGGTTAGCATAGGATAAGTTTAGATTTCAATCAGTGGTCAAAGTAGAGTGAGAGTCTAGCCAGGCTCCCCATACTTTTTGGAATTTAGTCGGGCAGCCTCTGTTTTGGTATATGATTTTTTCATATGAGGTTACAGTATTTACAGTTTGGATCCAGTGTGGGACCGCGGGGGGCTCTGTTACCATCCATTTTATGGCTATCTCTTTACGGGCCAGGAATAGTGTCCTTTCAAGAAAAACGCGAGTGTGGTAAGCCGAACAGCGCCACCTTAGGGTCCAATTCGATGGATAATGGGGGCCGTAAAAGTGAGTTCACGAGGTCTGTCACTTTTGACCAGAACTCCTTAACGAAATGACACTCCCAGATCAGGTGCCAAAAGTCCGCCTTCGGTTGGCGGCATCTCTGGCATGAATCTGAGGTGGTACCACGCATTTTATGTAAACGGTTGGGAGTGAGGTAGGCTTGATGTATAATGTATAGTTGGATTAGTTTATTGTTTACGGCTGGTGACACTGACAGATGGGATTCGGAGACGTCCTGCCATTCTTCAGGTGTGAGGGATGTAATGGCGAGTTTCCATTTATCGTATGCTGGGAGTGGGTTGAGATCTATTTTAGCTGAGAGGAGGTGTGTATATAGGGCTGATATTAGGCCTTTGGGTCCTTGGGATTTGAGGACGCCTATTGTGGGGAACTTGGATATACGGGCCGAGGGGGGAGGGAATTGGGAGTTTAGTGCATGTCTTAGTTGGAAAAATCTGAATAGTTGGAGGTGCCGGGCCTGCAGCTTATCGCGTAGTTGCGTGAATGTGGGGAGTGTTCCGTCTATATATATATCTTTTAGTGTTTGTACCCCCTGGGCGATCCAATACTGGTGGTCTGGAACGGACTGTAGTGCGGTAAGGCCGGGGTTATTCCAGAGGGGAAGTTCTGGTACCACCCCCTGGTAGCTCTGCAGTGTCTTTGCTTCTTTACATACGCTGAGAGCCAATTTATGAAGCGGGGTTAGTTCATTGGTTTTGGTACATTCCGGAAATTCTAAATTCTAAAAAGTTCAGAAGGCTATGTCCTGTTACGTGTTTTGCAAGTTATTTGTCTGCTATAGGCAGTTGTCTAGGACCCACGCTCTGATGTTTCGCAGTTGTCCCTCTAGGTAGTAGAGCCGGAGGTCCGGAAGGGCCATTCCGGCTTGTTCTTTGGGTCTTTGTAAAGTTGATAGGCCCAACTTGAAAAGAGAGGAATTCCAAATAAATGTTATAATTAGGGAATTCAGAGACTTGAAAAAGCGTTTGGGGACACTCACTGGCATGTGTTGTAATATGTATAGGCATTTGGGTTGGATGACCATTTTGATGAGATTTATACGCCCAGCCACAGAGAGTGGCAGCTTAGCCCATCGTTTCAGTTTATGTTTTATGTTCTCTAAAAGTGGGTTTATGTTGTCTGCTATTGCATTGTTATGGTCATATGACATGAGCATTCCCAGGTATTTGAATGTTGAGACTGGTTTTAGTCCATATCTTGCGACGCAGGGGTCATGTTTTGGGCTAGTCTCTGTTTAAAGGATTGTTGATTTGGACCAGTTGACATATAATCCGGAAAAGTGTGAGAATCTATCTATGTGTGTCATAGCTTGGGCAAAGGAGTTTGATGGGTTAGATAGAAATAGGATTGTGTCATCTGCATACAGTCCCAGTTTGCTTTCAAGGTCTGACCATTTAATGCCGGTCACACTAGGGGCGCTTCTTAGTCGGATCGCCAATGCCTCAATGGCTATAGCAAATAAGGCCGGGGATAGAGGGCATCCTTGTCGGGTGCCTCTTGTCAGTTGGAATTCCGCTGATGGGATGCCATTGACGACTACATTTGCGCTGGGGGACTTATATACGGTTTTGACCCATTGTTGGAAGTTAGGTCCGAATCCAAAACGGATCAAACAGGCTTCTAGAAAAGCCCACTCCACAGAGTCAAAAGCTTTTGCCATGTCAAGTGAGACCAGAGCCCAAGGCATGTTATATTGCTTACCTAGCTGGACAGCTGTTTGGACTCTGCGGATGTTTATGGTCGTGGATTTTCCTGGCATGAAGCCCGTCTGATCAGGGTGTATGATGGAAAAGATCACCTGATTCAGTCTAGTGGCCAGAATTTTGGTTAGGATCTTGTAATCTGTGTTTACCAGTGATATAGGCCGATAAGAGCCACAGTCTGTAGGGTCCTTCCCAGGTTTCAGGATCACTACTACGGAGGCTTTATAGAATGAAGGTGGGAGTGCTTTGTCTAGTTGTGCTTGGTTTAGTACCTCAAGGAGTTGTGGGCCTAGTTGTTCGTAGTATTTGCAGTATGTCTCTATTGGGAGACCATCGGGTGATTTATTGAGAGCCATATCTTGGATTATTTGTTGGATCTCTTCCAGAGTAATGGGAGCTTCTAGGAGGTCGACCTGCTCTTCAGAGAGGGTTGGGAAATTTAAGTCGTTTAGATAATCTAAAATGTCTGTCACCGTGTTATGAGAGGAAGAGGTATACAAGTTGGTGTAGAATTCTTTAAAGCAATTTGTAATAGACGGAGCATCAGTGAACTCTATTCCGTGTTGGTTCTTGATCTTAAGGATCGTGTTTGTTTGATTTTCACGTTTGATAAGGTTGGCGAGTAAGTGGCTAGATTGGTTCCCTAGCTCGAAGTAGTGTTGTTTGGAGAAAAATAATTGGCGTTTGGCTTTGGCGTGTATTTGGTGTCTGTAAAGTCGGGATAGACTGAGCCAGGCTATTTTATTATCTGTGGGGGCTGATATATATATTTTCTCGGCCTCTAGGGTCTGATTTTCTATCTCTTTATCGGCTTGGGATGTTGATTTTTTTAATGTGTGAGATGGCAGATTTAAGGAATCCTCTGATATAGGCCTTAAGAGTGTCCCATTAGTGTTAGCGCCCGTTTGTGGAAAACATTAATGGAGAGCAGAATATAACAGTTTAAACCATTAATCATTCACATCTCGCTAAAATTGTCAAAGAAAACAACAAAATAAAAGAATTGAGAAAGAAGGAGGAAAAAAAGACGAGGGATAAGGAAAAAATAAGGGAGAAAAACCAGAAAGAAGAAACGATTTAGCTACAATCTAACTAGAAGTAGCAGATGTTGTGTTGTTGGGGGAAGTTTCTTGATGGCCTTTAGAGGCTTGAGGTTGACCGCCGAGCCCCAAGAATAGCTTTAAAGGTGTCCCGGCTGTGTTGCACACCGTCTATGAGTCGAGGGGGTGCTGAAAACTTGGGTCACAACAAGGTTTAAAGTCCTGTTGGTAAATGTGGGGGGGACAGTCATCCTTTTGATGTTTCGGAATGCATATCCAGCCACTCCAGGGCCTCCGTGGGGGATTGGAGGAAGACCGCCTTCCCCTGGGTTACTATTCGTAGGCGTGCAGGGTATGCCATTGAATAGGGGATCTGTCTTTCTTTGAATTTCTGTTTCACTTCTGTGAAAGTGGCTCTTTGTTTTTGTAGCTCGGCAGAGAAGTCGGGAAATATGGAAATCGCTGTGTTATTATACTTTAGAGGGGCCTTTTAGTCTGGCTTGACGTAATGCAGCAACTCGGTCTCTGCAGTTTAGGATCCTTACTAAAAAGGGGCGCGGGGGGCTCCCGGCTGTGGTGGTTTTGCAGGGACTCGATGGGCTCTTTCTACTGTAAAGTGGGTAGAAAAGGTGTCGTCTCCCAATAGCGTTTTTAGCCAAGTTTCAGCGAATGTTTCCAGGTGGGAGCCCTCTGATTTTTCGGGTAAGCCTATTATGCGTAGTTTATTACGGCGCGAGCGATTTTCCAAATCATCTATTTTGGATTGACAGAATTCTATTGCCCTTGTTGCCCTTTTGACCGCCGTAGTTAATGGGCGCAGTGAGTCTTCTGCATTGGAAACGCGGTCTTCCATTTCCCGCATTCTGTCACGCATATTGTGCAGGTCTTGTCTTAACAGGGAAACGTCGGATTTGATTTCCTCTATTTTGTTAGTAAGAGAGGATTTGCAAGTGTTGATCACATCTAGAAGTTGACGCATGGTGGGTTCTGGGTTTTGCCCTGTTTCGTTTTCAGGCTCTTTCGCCTGTGTGGGTCGCGTTGCACGCGGGGTGTGATCAGAGGTTTCGCTGCGGGAGAATTCTTTTAACTTTTCGGCAGCAGTGCCGCCTTTCGCACGTGTACTCATGTTAGAATTTCTTAGATTAGCGTGGCGGGTTATGAAAGTTGTCGTTGTAGTATAGACGATGTCGGTGTTTGCTTGTAGAGATCAGAGGTCTGTATCTTTGTGTTGTTATGGGCTGTTAAGAGGAGAGTGTTCGGTCGTCCAGACCGTAGTAGCGCCCGGTTATCTCTGGCCTAGGTCCGGCCGTGGTAGAGGGGGCAGGGGGCTGCGCCAGTCAAACGCGGTAGTCCGTCAGCCGCAGGGCACAACAGTCCGCCTCCACCGATGCGGTTTAGGGTCGGAGATAGGTCGGTGTCCGTCCCGGGGTCTCTTGTTTATTAGCCCGGTTCAACTCAGCCCGCTCGCAGGAGGATAATGGGGTAGCCGGCCCCTTGGCTATCTTAGGGGATAGGGTGGTCTTATGGTATCATAGGCCGTCTGGCCAAAGATTGTGACTGTAAGGGGTCTATTTAATCAGTCTTGGATGTTGTCCCCCAGCCCCTTGTAGGTAACATACAGTTTGTTACCGGCTCCGCAGGGCCGGTCCCGAGGGGGGGTCTCTTCAGGTGTAGAGTCCCGAGCGGCGTAGTCCGGTGGTAGCAGGGCGGTCAGGAGATGAGATGAGCCGCCGGAGTTGAGCCGCCGGGGGCGGTTGGGCCAGCTGCAACCTGCGCCGGAGGTAAGAAGAAAGGTCTTCGGCCTGCAGGGCCGGGGTCGGATCGGCGCGCAGCCTCTCGGCCGGTACGCCGTGAGGTGTTTGGTATCGCAGCTGTGTAGCGGTAGGGGGCTGCCGTGTGGTGGGTCCAGCGGGGCACGACTTCCAACGGGCCCCACGGCAGCAGCGCAGGCACGAGGACGTTCTGCGTCGCCCTCCAGAGGAGACAGGTGTTCGGCGGCGGCGCTGCGGCTCCAAGGCAAGGTAGGGGGAGCGCACAGTCCCGCCCCGGGTCCAGCTGGGGGCAGACACCCACCGACGGGGAGCAGGCGGCGAGCCTCGGTTCGTGGGGTCAGACGCAAGTAGGCGGCATCGGGGCGGCCGGAGCCGGCAGATGGTCTGTGGCTCTCGCTGAGGTCTCGTAGCGGTAGTCCGGGTTCGGACGCAGGGGAAGCGGAGTGTTCCTCTCTTCAGGAGTGAAGCTGGCAGTTTCAGTGGGGGGGCTGCCCCCACCCGACTCACGACAAGTGCAGGTCTCCGCGGCCCGGAGACAGCGCAAAGGGGCTCCGGTGTGAGTGGAGCGGCGCAATCGGCCCCGGGTGCCAGAGAAGTCTCCCGCTGGGTGGCAAATGGGAGAAGGTGGTCCGCGAGGGTCTCGGGGCAGCTGGGCGGCAGGATGAGGTGGCAAGGTAGGCTGTGCGCAAAGCGCGGGAAAATGGCAAGGCGTTGGCGCCGTCTCTCACCCGCGGCTCTATTATGGGAGTCAGGGGGCTGCAGTCGTCCTCAGCTGCGGTCCGGTTTGTCCATAGAGGTTTAGGAGCCCATTGGCATTATTTGAGATGTTCAGGTTCTGGTCCGGCCAGGATTTTGAACGGATTTTGATGTCCCCCTGGGGAGCTCCGCTCACTTGCGACTCACCATGCTGGTCGCAGGCCACGCCCCCCAGTTGTGTGGTTTTAATATAAAGATGTCTACTGGCTGGGCATGCGTTAAAATAAGAAATAACACATACTCGCCTATCCTCAGCCCCTTGGGCCACTGCTACCATGTTTTCCCGAGAATAGGACAGTGTCTTATATTAATTTTTTGTTCAAAAAGGTTTAATTTTTTTACATGTATAGCTGCCTGGACACTATTCAAATTGACTTTTTAAATTGACTGTTAGCAGGGCTTAATTTTGGAGTGGGGCTTATATTTCAAGCATTCTCAAAAAACCTGAAAAATCATTTTGCATCCTCAAAAATTCAGGAAAATCATGCTGTGTCTTATTTTCAGGGGATGTCTTATTTTCAGGGAAACAGGGTACATGGATGTCCGCAAATTAAATAAAGCATGCAGATTTGATTTGCGGACCTTTCGGTCCGGAAAACAAATCGCAGTATGCTCCATTGGTTGCGGATCTCGCATGCATGGCTTCCATTGAAGTCAATAAAAGCCATCTGATCCGTGGCCTGTTCGTAATTGAACTGTGGATGGGCTGTGAATTCTGCCAGAAAGCAGAAGGTTAAAAAGAAAACAAAACAAAACTCCACTGCACATGTGTCGTGGCACGCCGGCCGATGTTTCCACACACACACGGACAGGTAAGTAGAAGACCCACAGTGTCCGCCCGTAGACGTGAGGCCTAGAGATGAGCGAGCACCAAAATGCTCGAGTGCTCGTTACTCGAGTCGAACTTTCAGTGATGCTCGAGAGTTCATTTCGAGTAACGAACCCCATTGAAGTCAATGGGCGACTCAAGCATTTTTGTATATGACTGGTGCTCCGCTAAGGTTTTCATTTGTGAAAATCTTAGCAAATCACCAAAGTCATGTAAAAAACACAGAAATGGATAGGGCAGGCGAGGAGCAACATGCAGGGCTGCATTTTGGGCTCCAAGGTCTCACTATTAAGCCACAATAGTGGCAAGAGTGAGACCCCCCCCCCCACTGTCAGCATAACGATCGTTCTCCTCTGCCACAGCTGTAACAACTGTGGCAGAGAAGAACGATGTTAGCCCATTGAACTCAATGGAGCCGGCAATATAGCCGGCTCCATTGAAAGCAATGGGCTGCCGGCGAGCGTGGGATGAATTTTCGGGAAGGGCTTAAAAATATAAGCCCTTACCTAAAAATCATCCTAAAATGTGTATAAAAAAATAAATTGTCAGCATTAAGATCATTCTCCTCTGCCACAGCTGTAACAGCTGTGGCAGAGAAGAACAATGTTAGCCCATTGAATTCAATGGAGCTTGCAATACAGCCGGCTCCATTGAAAGCAATGGGCTGCCGGCGAGCGCCGGATGAATTTTCGGGAAGGGCTTAAAAATATAAGCCCTTACCTGAAAAAGAAAGATTTTAGTGTAAAAAAGAATAAAAATGCAGGCATTCTCTTCAATGGAGCCGCTGCTGCTGCCGGCGACTCCATTGAAGACAATGGTCCGCTGGCACACCTAAATTCTTTTTCAGGGAAGGGCTTTACATATAAGCCATTCCCTGGAAATGAATTAAAAGTGATTTAAAAAACAAAAAAAATAGATACTCACCTCTCTTCAGCTGCTGGGGCACAGCCGTGTCTTCTCCTGCTGTCCCCTGCACTGTGGTGCTGAACTGCTGTCATTCAGCTGAGAGCTGCGCTGAGCCAATCAGAGGCAACACTCACTCACCCATTCATGAATTCATGAATGGGTGTGAGTGAGATCTGCCTCTGATTGGTCAGGCTGTGACCAATCAGAGGCAGCTCATTCAGCAGGCGGGGATTTTAAATCCCCGGCTGCTGAATACTACAGAGAGCAGTTCGGGAGAACTGCTAGCTGGCCGCAGCTGAACTCCGTCTGCTGGGACCAGGTGAGTATATATATATTTTTTTTTTTTTTACACATTTCTGGATGAATTGCAGGGAAGGTCTTATATATTTAAGCCCTTCCCGAAAATTCATTGTGCGATCGCCGGCAGCCCATTGCTTTCAATGGAGCCGGCTGTATTGCCGGCTCCATTGAATTCAATGGGCTAACATCGTTCTGCCGGGACAAGGTGAGTATATATTTTTTTTTACTTTTTACACATTTTAGGATGATTTTCAGGTAAGGGCTTATATTTTTAAGCCCTTCCCGAAAATTCAGCCCACGCTAGCCGGCAGCCCATTGCTTTTAATGGAGCCGGCTGTACTGCCGGTTCCATTGAATTCAATGGTCAGTGCTCGTTTAATCAAGACGAGCACCGCATGGTGCTCGTCTCGAGTAACAAGCATCTCGAGCACCCTAATACTCGAACAAGCATCAAGCTCGGACGAGTATGCTCGCTCATCTCTAGTGAGGCCTTAACGTCATTGCTGCCCACCTGTAAAAGTGGACAGACAGGAGACTGCTGGGGCAGAGAATTGGTGAGCAGTGTTTCTTTTTTATAATGTTTTGCATGGATTTTCTCATTTTTTCGCATTTAGGTAATTCTGTAATATTTTATAGTTTTTGTGTTTGTGCGCCACTTAGCACATACAGACAGACACATATATAATCATCATTAAAACTTGTCTAAAATGTATTTACTTATTGTGTACTGAACTTGAGTTACAGCACCTATTACTTTACTCGCAGGCATTCTACATTTATGTGACAGTAACAGCACAATTTCCACCATACTCATCTAATGTATATCATCATAAAAATAGGACAGGATAGCAAAATCTATAAAAATAGGAACAATATCTTTGGTAAGTTAGGAATCCGGTATCATACACTACCAGCTTATACAACGTGTCCAAAAGTGTAGATACAAGGGCACACAAACTTGTCTGCTTTAGATGAATGCAGATGTCTTTCTGTGATCATATGTAATTGCTAATAATACTACAGCAAATAAGCATCTTGGTGGTAATAGGCAAAAGAATAATGTGTTTTTATGTATATTTTTGATATGTTGATATTGATTTTACCCTGAAACCACTTCGAACTGTACCCTCTCATGGGTAGTGTAAGTTTTTATATCAGCTTTACCAATGTGTGTTCCTTTTGATAATGCAGCATATTGCACGCCTCCTGATTATGCTGTGTCAGCGTTCTTGTGCTGCCTCCATGTCATCCCACTGAATTGATGAGCAGGACTGCAGTCTTTTTGTTAGCATGAGATCCTCATCAATTTTATCACAAAACTGTCATAAAGGTTGAGAAGTTGTAAGAATATGAATGTGAGGCATTATCTATTGTTTCTACTTTCTGGAGATCTATAGTTATAGAGAGAGCAGCCGTGCAGCTAATTACTGTCACTTATCAGTTGTTGTTCTATTGTGGATCGAAAGCCAAACCAGATCCGGGAAAGGCGCCAGGTACAGATCTGACTGTGACTGTTGTACCTTATCCTAAAGGAAAAGCAAAAGAGGAAAACTGCGATTACAACCTTGAAGGTGCAGCAAATTGTACAAAGTGTTATGTACAGTAGTTATGTGACATGGATACAAAGGAGCTCAACAAATTGGAAACCTTTCATCTAGATTTACTTAAATTTCACTTACTTGTTAGCTGCAGGTTATTGTCCAAGTCAACTTTGTACTCATCCAGTATTGCAATTAGCAGGAAATCTTGACCAGGTTGGAGCTAAATAAAAAGAAAAGTACAGTATGCTCAAGATAACACTGGACAACAAAAATGCACTTTGAAATTTTTCCCTTTCTCAAAATAGTTATACTACCCTAATTTCAGGTCGAGAAACATAAATACGATGTTAGATTTTGTTTATTAGCTCTGGTTTCTAAGAGATACCATGTTTCCCCAATAGTTAGACCTCTCCCGATAATAAGACCTCCCCCAATTTTCGGAAGAGGCTTGAAACATAAGCCATCCCCAGAAAATAAACCCTAGCTAGGCTTCATGTTTAGAGAAAAACCCAAAAAACAATACTCACCTCCCGCCGACGTTCCAGTCCTCGCTCTGGTCCCCGCTGCTGCTGCAGGCTGCCGCGTCCTCCTTCAAGCCAACAGAGCTGTTCTTCCTGGAAGCGGGGCTTGAATACCCTGCCACCAGGAGCCTAATGCTCTGATTGGTTAATCCTTTGGCTGACATGGCGCTCGATTAACCAATCAGAGCATTAGCTTCCTGGAGGCAGAAATTAATATAAAACCATGTCTTATATTTGGGGAAACACGCTAGTAAATCAAATCAAAATACTAAAAATATGCTTCGAAGTGCTTTCTTTTCGCAAAATAACTAAACTGCCGTGATTTTGGGTGGAGGAAAATGGATGTGACCTTATATTTTATTTAGTAGGCCTAACTCTGCTTTTATAGATACACTAGATTCAAATAAAAGGGCTTAATCACGTGAACGGATTCTCCTTGCTAGTCGCTTGTACTCCTTTTTGGGTTCTTCTCTTGTCACTGTCCAACAGTAGTCCACAAGCAGAGAAGTGTTCTATTTTCCCTTGTACCTTAGTTCCATTTTCGATATATCCTGATAAAATTGCTCTTCATGTTCGTCACTCGTGGCACCGTACTTGTCAGGGAAGTAGTCCAGCTGAGAATGTAGGAAATGGATTTCGAGTGTCATGTTGCAACTAAACCTGTGGTACTTTTCTAGAAGTTTATTCACAATCTCAACATAGTTGTCAACTCTTAGATTTCAGGTACAGATATTTAATAATAATAATCTTTATTTGTATAGCGCCAACATATTCCGCAGCGCTTACATAGACGGGGGATACAGAAAGACAAAAGTACAAAAAATTACAGAACCACGGTTAAATAGTAATCAGTTGATGGAAACAATAGGGGTGAGGGTCCTGCTCCAACGAGCTTACATACTACAAGTAATGGGGTGATACAGAAGGTAAAGGGGCTGGAGATGTGCACGGTATGGCGAGGTGGAGAGTGAGGGATGCTATATACAGACAATGGTCAGACATTTAGCCATGTGACGGCAGGATCAGTATGACTGCAGGAGCGGTTTATGACGGCTAGCAGGGATTGCAGTCAGTAGGTCAGGGAGCATGTTATCAGGCGGCGTATAGAGGAGTTTGTTTAGAGAATGCGGTATGCCTCCCTGAAGAGGTGCGTTTTTAGAGCACGCCTGAAGTTTTTCAAGTCCTGGATTGCCCGGGTATACTTTGGTAGTGCGTTCCAGAGGACTGGTGCTGCTCTGGAGAAGTCTTGGAGGCGGGAGTGAGAAGTTCGAATTAGAGGGGTGTGCAGTCTAGTTTCGTTTGCTGTGTGGAGAGCCCGGGCTGGGTGATGGATTGAGATTAGTGAGGCAATATAAGGGGGCGCTGCGCTGTGGAGGGCTTTGTGGAGGAAGGTAGTAAGTTTAAATTGAATTCTGTATTTAACGGGCAGCCAGTGCAGTGACCGGCACAGGGCAGAGGCGTCTGAGAAGCCGCTGCACAGGAATATGAGCCTGGCTGCCGCATTCAGGATGGATTGGAGAGGGTAGAGTCTGTTGCAGGGTAGGCCAATCAGCAACGAGTTGCAATAATCGAGCCGTGAGTGGATGAGGGCAACAATAGGCGTTTTCAGCGTGTCTATGGTGAGAAAAGAGCCGATTCTTGCGATGTTCTTGAGGTGCAGCTGACATGTTCGGGCAAGAGATTGGATGTAGGGGGTAAATGAGAGATCGGAGTTGAATATTACCCCAAGGCAGCGGGCATGCTGTTTGGGAGTTATTGTGGCACCACACACTGAGATGGAGTTGTCAGGATGAGGTCTGTTAGTGGAAGGAGGAAACGCCAATAAGTCAGTTTTAGAGAGGTTTAGTTTTAGGTAGAGAGAAGACATAGTGTTAGAGACAGCGGACAGACAGTTGGTGATGTTTTGGAGGAAAGGTGCAGAGATGTCACGGGAAAAGGTGTATAGCTGGGTGTCATCAGCATAGAGGTGGTATTGGAGGCCAAAACTCCTGATGGTTTGTCCAACAGGGGCTGTGTAGATAGAGAAAAGTAGGGGGCTGAGGACCGAGCCTTGAGGGACCCCAACAGCAAGGGGAAGAGAAGGAGAGGTAGAGCCAGCAAAGGAGATGCTGAAAGAGTGGTCAGATAGGTAGGAGGAGAACCAGGAGAGAGCAGTGTCCTTTAGGCCGATGGAGCGAAGCATACTTAGGAGGAGTTTGTGGTCAACAGTGTCAAATGCTGCGGAGAGGTCGAGGAGGATCAGTAGGGATTAATCACCCTTCGATTTGGCTGTCAGTAGGTCGTTTGATACCCTTGTAAGTGCAGTTTCTGTCGACTGTTGGGGTCGGAAGCCAGACTGTAGGGGGTCAAGGAGAGAGTTCTCTGATAGATAGCTTACAAGGCGGGAGTAAACCAGCCGTTCTAGTAGTTTGGAGATGAAGGGGAGGTTTGAGATGGGTCGGTAGTTGGCAACATCAGTTGCGTCAAGAGTCTGCTTCTTTAGCAGTGGGGATATGATGGTGTGTTTGAAAGAAGAGGGAAAGATGCCAGAGGTCAGAGAGAGTTTGAATATAGTGGTGAGATGGGAGATGACCACTCAGGAGAGGGATCGGAGGAGGTGTGAGGGGAGAGGGTCGCTAGCGCAGGTGGTGGGGCGAGCAGAGAAGAGCAATTTCAAGACTTTTTCCTCTGTCGTTGGTCTGAGTACAGACAGTGAGCAGGAGCTAGATGCAGTGCTGACAAGACTAGGGTCAGGGCTAGTCTGGTATTGGGAAGTTATTTCTTGATGGATGTCATCAATTTTCTTTTTGAAGTAGGCAGTCAACTCAACAGCACTGAAATCCATCACGGGGGGCTGCGGTTTAGGGCTGAGAAGGGAGTGAAAAGTATCAAAGAGCTGTTTAGGGTTGTGCGATAATAAGGAGACGAGAGGGGTGAAGTAGACTTGTTTGGCGTGATGGAGGGTGAGGTTGTAGGTTCTGAGCATGAATTTGTAGTGGAGAAAGTATTTAATATTTCACTTAAATGGGCAACATCTCAGAGCCAAGAGTTAACTCAAAGTTTTCAATGTCATTTTTGTTTCGTTCCATGATGAAATGATTAAGAAATACCTATTTTCAAGTTGGAAAAATTGTTGATCAGTGTAATCAATGACGATTTACTTTGTGAGCCTTTTGAAAAAAGTTATTCCTGGTGAAAATGATTTGATCAGTAACGTGCTCCTATCTTTTTGCTTTTTGTGTTTTCTGCTTCCTAATTGATGTAAGTGCTTAAAAATTAAATTCGTAGCACATTACCATAGAACATGGAGCTCATTTTTTTATATGGAGCTTTGAATCTCTTGCTCCTTTAACTGCCAGAAAATCATTGTATTAACATTGTACTATATATCTCCAGTAGTGTTGAGTGAACCAAAATAGTCAAACCCTGTTTCGGGTCAAACTTTGTTAAATGTTAGGTTTAACGTGAACCCGAACCTGAGGTGGTCCGTCTTATGGAAACGCACTGAAAATAAAATGCATTGTTATTATTATGGTGTGTTAAATGCTTAATTCCATTAATATCAGTACCAAGTGCTAAGCCGGACAGAGGCAGAATGACCAAAGCAATGCAAAAATTAAACGTGTTTTAGTGTGTGTGTCCAGGTCTAGAAGCTTCCTGACAATGTGACATGTATTTAGTGCTGCTGCTTTCTGCAGCAACATGAATATGTTTTTGTTTAGATGTAAAGTTTCTAGACTTTTAAGTAGTTTGTGGTACAACTCCAGTGATAGAAAGGAGGACAGGTACAATAAGTACCCCATCCGTCCTCTAAAGGCATTTCACCTCCGGTGTGAATTCAGTGTATTTATTGATTTCCTCAGTGTATGTTGGTTGTTGTGAGTGTTCCGGATGGAGATGTCTATGATGTATGTGGTTGTGTTATGTTTGTCAATGAGTGTGATGTCTGGTCTGTTGTGGTGGATTGTTTTGTCTGTGATTCTGGCTCTGTCATAGTACAATTTGTGTGTTGTTTTCTAGGAGTCTGTGGAGTGTATTTGTGGGGCTTGTGTACAAGCTCTTGGTGGATTATATTTGCTATTTGATTATGTCTATGTAAATTATAAATCTGGTGTGTTAAATGTTTAATACCAGTACCCAGTGCTAAGCCGAACAAAGGGCTTCACTCCCATTTAAATCAATGATAGCACTGCAATGCTTACGGCTCCTTTCATGGTCAGGACGTTACATCTTATCCTGAGTAGGAAGCATAGGGGCAGAGTGATGTCGACATTGATTTCCATGGGAGTGAAGCCAGCACTACCCCTGCTTCCTCTGACCATTGATGACAGACCCCTGTCTATCAACTACTAGAATAGACTGAAAGACCTTTTTAAGAAGAACCCCTTCATAACATCTAGCCAGGTCAAGAACACTGTCAGGGAGGTAAGCATATCCTTGTCAAAGTTCACAATCAAGAAACACCTTCTTGAAAGTAAGGCTGGATTAGGGGCTTACATGACTGTGGGTGGAGGCCGCCCATGACAGCATTAACAGGGAGTGGGAAGGAAAGGATTAACAAGTACAGAAGGGGGGGGAGTTAATGGGAGGGAGAAGAAAGAAGAGGAGATGCAGAGGAGCAGGAGCACAGTTGGGGAAGAAGAGACAGAAGAAAGAACACCAGGAGAATGAGGAAGTTGCGGCAGAGGCTTAAAGGGGTTGTCCCGCGCCGAAACAGGTTTTTTTTTTTTCAACCCCCCCCCCCCCGTTCGGCGCGAGACAACCACGATGCAGGGGTTAAAAAAGAACACCGCACAGCGCTTACCTGAATCCCCGCGCTCCGGTGACTTCTTACTTACCTGCTGAAGATGGCCGCCGGGATCTTCTCCCTCGGTGGACCGCAGGGCTTCTGTGCGGTCCATTGCCGATTCCAGCCTCCTGATTGGCTGGAATCGGCACATGACGGGGCGGAGCTACACGGAGCCGGCATCCTGCAGGAGCGGCCCCATTGAGAAAAGAAGAAGACCCGGACTGCGCAAGCGCGTCTAATTTGGCCATTAGACGCCGAAAATTAGACGGCTCCATGGAAACGAGGACGTTAGCAACGGAGCAGGTAAGTGAAAAACTTCTTATAACTTCTGTATGGCTCATAATTAATGCACAATGTACATTACAAAGTGCATTAATATGGCCATACAGAAGTGTATAGACCCACTTGCTGCCGCGGGACAACCCCTTTAAGGCGGTCAAGCTGTGCTTGCTGTGGCAGATGGGGGGGGCGTCCTTGGAGTCGACATTACAGTGAGGTGAAGGGCATAAGGCAGGGTTTGGATTGCCACCTTACCCCCCTTTTGATTAATGCAGATGGTGGGGTCTGTTGCCTCTTAGCTCTGACAGGGCAGAGTCCTTGCAGAGATGGTGGAGTCTAGCCTGATAATGGCTAGTAGGTCTTTGAGTTGGGAGGTGGGTGGCGGGAGGCAATTGGAAAATTTTGGTGTCCCAAGTCAGTTGGTTGCGGCGGTAGGCATTATGGTTGTTTTTCCCTAAAATGGTGAGGCAACAGACCGTGGGTCTCCAGGATCTCCCCTCTTTCGGTTATGGTTAAAAATTGGGGTTAAAAGAAATGTTATTTTACGTAATGCTATGTTTGTAATAAAATGTCTGCTGTGGCCAAATTATCCAAAATAAGTAGTGTATGTCATTAATGTATTTAAAGGAAGATTGGGGAAGTCTATAAGGTGGTATGGCTGCAGCTGGAACGACTCTATTATACCTGTGGCATGTAAATACAAAGGGTTTATCTTAAGATGAAAGCCACTAGTAACACTCTAGAACAGAAAAGCTGTATAAAACTGATAGAAACATCTAAAAAAAGTTGCCCAGTTCTGCACCAATTTCCATTGCACAGATGAAACCAAGACGAACTTGTACCAGATTGATGGGAGGAGAACAGTATGAAGAATGAAATGAAAAGTTCATTATCTGAAGCATACCACATCATCTGTGAAACATGGTGATGGCTAGTATTGTGCAATGGCAGTGTATGGTGCCAGTGTAACTGGTTCATTAGTGTTTATTGATTATGTGACTATGGATAGATGTAAAAGGATGAAATCTGAGGTGTATAGGTGTATAGAGTGAGATGTTCTGCTAAGATTTGGTCATATTCTGCAAAAAGTTATAGGATGGCACTTGATATTGACCAAAAACATACCATAGAAGCCACCCAAGAGCTTCATAAAGTATAGAAAATGAATATTTTTCAATGGTTGAGTCCCTCGCCTGACCACAATCTGACTGAGCAAGCTTTTCACTTATTGAAGACATAACTGAGAGCAGAAAAGCCCACAAACAAGCAACAACTGAATGTAGCTGCAGTAAAACCCAGGCATAGCGTCTTAGTAGAGGAAAATCATCATTCATAATGTCCATTTGTTCTAGTCCTTGACTGAAAAAGTCTTTTCATCCAGGTCTTAAAAATAATGCCACGACTGAGAAAGCGTATTATGTCTGAAACCCGTTAGAGATTTCCTTATGGGTCACCAGAACGTGTATCTTTTAGTGTGTTTCAATGAAGATCTGGATTGTAATCAGCATCTCTTGTGAGCCGGATCACCAAGTTCCTTTGTGTATATTAAAACATAATCCCTACAGCTGTATTTCTCTTAGTTTATCCAATTAGTTTTGATTCTGTGAAAATGAAGGGACTGCGTAAAAAAATGGCTATAATTCCCATTGTTAAACCCCTTGAATTAAATCTGAAAGCCTACACTTCAGTCACGTATTGATGGCTTTGTTTCAAATCCATTGTGATGGCGTACAGAGGCTAAATTATGAAAATTGTCACTGTCCAAATACCTCTGAATCCAACTGTATATTACTGTATATATTCCTTTTTACGTGGACTAAGCACAGCCTGTCCTTGATCATGTCAAGATTTGTGCTCTGAGAAATCCTGAAAGTCAGCAGGTATTTTATGATGATGATACATTTTTTTTAGCTTCCAGGGTCAATTGTACTGTCTTTTGAAAGGATGGTGTTCTTGTATTAACTTGCTGCTTACTTAAAGGATTGTCTAATTTAGTACTTTAGAAAACCCTTCATAGAGAATATTACCGTGATAATAGGCATTATCCTTCACAGAACTCACCACATAGGTTTAAGCCAAGAGTGCTGTTACTTTTTTGCCTGGGCAAACAAAGATGGCTGCACCACTTGACTGACTACCTTATGCATACTGTGTATTAGTAATGCATTGGTAGTCTAAGCCTGGGTTCTCACTTGCCGGATTCCCGGCGGAAGTCTCGTGGTTTGGCCGCAGCGAAAAAAAACGTGAGATTTCCGCCGGGAGAAGCGCTGCTTCAAAACTCCCGGCCACTCACTCTTCCCCTGCGGCCGACGCTCCCACAGAGGAGAGTGCAGCCACAGCGGAGGAAGACAAAGAATGAGCATGCTGCGACCAGCTAATCCGCGCCGCAGTGCCGGCTCCTGCTGGCTTTGCCGCGGCGGATTTGCCATCCCATGTGCACGAGATGTCTGAGAAATCTCGTCCACATGGCTTGCTAATACGGGGATTACTGGCCACAGGCGGATTTGCCGCGGTGAAATTCCGGACGGAATTTCCGCAGCAAATCCGCCCCGTATGAACCCAGCCTAAGACTTAAAGGGGTTTTGCCATTACAAACAAAAAATCAATACTTACCTATTCCTCCCCAGGCAGTCTCCTCACCGATCTTTTCCCGGTTCCTGCAGTCCCCCGGGTCACATCACCGCAAGCCGGATGGATTCTTCTTCTGGTGACGTTTCATACATTGCCAGCATTTTCCTTCCTGCAGGGCAATGTATTCACTGCCTAGCAGCACTGCCTCAAAGCATTCACTGCCTAGCAGGGAGTGCCAAATGCTATGCTGGGCTAATGCCCAGACTTTGCATGCACGCTGTCTCGCCGCGAGTCTTCCTATACTAACGCCACGAGACAAGGCGCATGCGCAGTCTCAGCTATAGCCCGGCATAGTATCATAGCCTACACTGACATGCAAGAAGAAGAAAGCCGCTGCATAACAGAAAGAAGAGGATCTGGCCAGCTTGCAATGAGGTGATCCGGGGCACTGCAGGAGCCAAGAGAAGATCGCTAGTAGAAGATGCGGTAAGTAGATAGCCTGGGGAGGGACAGGTAAGTATTGTTTGTTTTTTTAATGACAAAACCCCTTTAAGAAACTTTTATACAGGATGACTGTCTGCCGAATAATTGCTCGAAAGAGCAAATTCAAAAAATAGTCACTCAGTGATCACATAGCCTATTGACTTATTTCAGTATTTGTAGACACTTAAGAGTTCCATATAAAAGATATTATGTTCTAAGTATTTACCCTATGTTATACCATTAGCTTCTATTGTATGGCAAACTTCCCATGGAAGTGAACTGGTGTAGTCCTTTATTCTGCAAAGACCAATCCACAGCCACTAGAATGAACCTATATTTGATCACTATAATGAATATTCTTTAATTCTGTAGCTAGACCTAAGTTATCTGTGATCTCGATTTCGGGAGTATACAATTTATATAATTCATAAGTTATGTTCTGCAAGTCTACAACTTGGATAATTTATAGAATCTATTTTACAAATGTACAATTTAGATAATTGATGCACCATGTTCTACAAGTCTACGATTTAGATAATTCATACGTTATGTTCTCTAGTGCCAGTGCCAGCTTGGTTTTGACTTTGTTCCTCTGCATTCTCTGCAGAGAAATCGTTTCTTTATCTGCTAGTTAGAATTATAGAGAGGAAACTTTCTCTCTGTATGTGCAGTAGAAGGATTTTTATTTTTATGTACATATCTGTCTGCCTCTGCTATTTTCTGACATTGAAGGGCAATATGTGTTCTATATTGCATGTGCAGAGCAGCAGAAGGCAACAGCAAATCTTCTATTTTATTGCTAAACTAGCGTACCCGTCGCGCGTTGCTGCGAAGACAGACATACATACATACATTCGTTTTTATATATATAGATGACGGCAGCAGCGACCACTGAGGTTTTGTAGGCCGCTGCTTCCCCCTTGCAGGCTGAATAAAATAGCCATTGTGTGAGAATCGCTGGGGGGGGGGGGGGGGGGCATTCTTACTGCTGGGAGAATTGCTGGGGGGGGAGGGGGAGACATTCTTACTGCTGGGAGAATTGCTGGGGGGGATGGGAGACATTCTGACTGCTGGGAGAATCGCTGGGGGGGATGGGAGACATTCTGACTGCTGGGAGAATCGCTGGGGGGGGGATGGGAGACATTCTGACTGCTTGGAGAATCGCTGGGGGGGGATCGGAGACATTCTGACTGCTGGGAGAATCGCTGGGGGGGGATGGGAGACATTCTGACTGCTGGGAGAATCGCTGGGGGGGGGGGTGGGAGACATTCTGACTGCTGGGAGAATCGCTGGCGGGGGAGCGGAGGCATGACTGCTGGGAGAATCGTTGGGGGGAGGGGGGGCATGGTGACTGCCAAGAAAATCTCTGTGGGGGAAGGGGGGCATGATGACTGCCAGGAGAACAGCTGGGGGGGAGCCATTATGACTGCTGGGGGAACCGCTTGGGGGGAGGGGGGCATTATTATTGCTGGCGGACAGCTGGGGGTGGCATTGTGACTGCTGGTGGACCACTGGGGGGGGGGTATTATGACTGCTGGGGGAACCGCTGGGGGGGGGGGACCACTGAGGTTTTGTAGGCCGCTGTTTCCCCCTTGCAGGCTGAATAAAATAGCCGTTGTGTGAGAATCGCTGGGGGGGGGGGGAGACATTCTTACTGCTGGGAGAATTGCTGGGGGGGGAGGGGGAGACATTCTTACTGCTGGGAGAATTGCTGGGGGGGATGGGAGACATTCTGACTGCTGGGAGAATCGCTGGGGGGGATGGGAGACATTCTGACTGCTTGGAGAATCGCTGGGGGGGGGATCGGAGACATTCTGACTGCTGGGAGAATCGCTGGGGGGGGATGGGAGACATTCTGACTGCTGGGAGAATCGCTGGGGGGGGGGGGTGGGAGACATTCTGACTGCTGGGAGAATCGCTGGCGGGGGAGCGGAGGCATGACTGCTGGGAGAATCGTTGGGGGGAGGGGGGGCATGGTGACTGCCAAGAAAATCTCTGTGGGGGAAGGGGGGCATGATGACTGCCAGGAGAACCGCTGGGGGGGAGCCATTATGTCTGCTGGGGGAACCGCTTGGGGGGAGGGGGGCATTATTATTGCTGGCGGACAGCTGGGGGTGGCATTGTGACTGCTGGTGGACCACTGGGGGGGGGGGTATTATGACTGCTGGGGGAACCGCTGGGGGGGGGAGCGGGCATTATTACTGCTGGGGGACCGCTGGGGTATGTCACTCTTATTACTAATGGGGGGAGTGTCACTATTATTACTGCTGTGGGATGTCACTATTATCGCTGGGGTGAAGGTGTCACTATTACCGCTGGGGTATGTGTACATGTGGCAGAAATGGGCAGGGCTCTTTCAGAATAGACCGGGTGCAGATTTTGACTGATTTTTAGATGCAGAAATGCTGCAGAATTTTCCACAGAAATCTCCGCTGAGGACATTCTGCAGTATTTCCGCGTCCAAAAAGCAGTCAGAATCTGCACCCGGTCTATTCTGAAACAGCCTTGTCCTTTTTAGAACGACGGGGGTAAAATCATACGTTGTGATAAGCCCTGCCCCCTGACGTGTTGGCACTTTGCGATACATAAGTGGGTTTTGGGTTGTAGTTTGGGCACTCGGTCCCTAAAAGGTTCGCCATCACTGGCCTAGTACATGTTTGCCCACTTCCAACTCCAATGGAGACTGACTGTAAATGGCTGGCGTGCTCTAGTATTTATGGTTTCAAGCTGTACGTGTCATTGCATACAGTCTATCTATCTATCTATCTATCTATCTATCTATCTGGGTTATTGCATACAGTCTATCTATCTATCTATCTATCTATGACATCAGGAAATGAGAGAATTAGATTTTGTAGGCCGCTGCTTCCCCCTTGCGGGCTGAATAAAATAGCCGTTGGGTGGAACATACAATTTATCCGGCTGCTGTGGCTTCTTAGGAAGATATCCTAGTACTTGTTTACCCACTTCCAACTCCAATGGTAATTGGCTGGCGTGCTCTAGTGGTTCCAAGCTGTAGGTGTCATAATACAGCCTTAATGACATCACAATGCAGCTTTATAGAACATGTTGGGGCATGTTCAAGGGCGTCCGATGTTGATGACATCAGTGATGACATCACAATAGCAGGTGGCTTACTTACTCGATCTACGTGGGGGGGGGGGGGCGTAACTTTCGACGACGCTCGCGCGCCATTTATCGTAGGATATTTGTACTATGCCTATAATCTTCCCAGGAGTGTACTTAACAACTTCCCAAAGTTTCATGGCGATCGGATGAATGGTGTAGTAGCGCATAAAGGACAAACAGACACGCACGCAGACACGCACGCAGACAGACATATATTCAATTTTATATATATAGATAAGAAAAACGCCTGAGAATACTGGTCAAACTTGGAAGCCGTATAGCATGTATTAATAAATGCTTTTGGGTCACTTTGGCCATTGAACCTTCACTATGCAGCAAGCAGTCATGAAAGGAGTTGCTGGGCATTGTTTCTTCTTACTGGTCACATGTACTACTTTGGTGATCTGGAGTGCATTGCTCATAATTAGAGATGAGCGAGCATGCTCGGTAAGGTCAGTTACTCGAGCGAGCATCGCTCTTCTCGAGTAACTGCCTTCTCATCCAAGTGTGCTCGGGGGGGCATCTGGGGGCGGCAGGGGGGGGAAAGCGGAGGGGAGAGAGAGATCTCTCTCTTCCCCCCGCTACCCATCGGCGCCCCCCGAGCATGCTCGGACGAGAAGGCAGTTACTCGAGAAGAGCAATGCGGAGACAGGCAGGACCATCTTTAGATGTTGTGTGGCAAAGGACAAAGAATGACCACACCGGCATCCCAGTTATGGCATTTTATATACTGTATGTTTATATTATAAAATATTTAATTGCAGACCCAAATAGTGTTGGGTTGTCCCATCATCCCATCAGGATAACCGATCATCGTAACCAAAACAACTCTCACTCTTGAGGACTTATTGTGACCATGTTTGCCCATTCTATTCAGTGGAAGCTGATGTGGTTATGCCCTTGGCTTCCCACAGCAATGGGAGATTACTGTATCATCAGAACGAACCCCGATGATTAGTTAGGGAAACTGCCTCGCTAAATTGGGCAGCCCAGATAGGCCAACCTCTCAAGTGCTTTAAGGCCAGATCACTAAGCCGTGGTTGTGGAACATTTCAATGCTGCGACTTTGAGGATATTAAAGCAAGTGTCAAGGATATTTTGAAAATTGAAAGTGTTGTGGCAAGTACTTCTCAAGCACAGCCAAGAAAACTCAAAACTTGCTCATTTTGTCGATACTAGAAGCACCGGATGACCAAGTTCTCGTGCCACTCCTGCAACAAGGCCATTTCTGGTGAACACACTGTTCCAATGATTGCAAGGAATAAGTTTATTTACTTTGATGATAGTTTAGAGGTATATTTAATAAGTGTCCTTTCATATCAGTTTCTTCTTTACTAATAAATATGATAAGTTAAATATTGAAGTTTAATTTTGTTAGTCTGTGAGACGACTATAGAGTGACAGTGTACCTCGAAAATATGTTTAGTGATTTAGGGTTAATATCACAACTTGAAAATATAGGAACATATGGTTATTTACACCCCCTGAACACACTAACCTTGTGTCTAACAGGAAGTGGGTGACTACTTTGATAGGTTTTCTGGCACTAAAAATAAATTCTAATGGGTAGAGAATTTTGCAAAATAAAAAAAAAAGCAATATTCATCTCCTTATATGGCCCCATGGTCCAGTGTACAACTGCTGATCCCCACCACAGTAATCCTGGAAGAAACTGCAGCAGTCACATGACTACTCAGCCAATCACAAGTTTCAGTAGTGACATGCCATTCATGGCAGTATCATTGCAGGAGCCAGTGACTGACTGACTGACGGTCACATGTACAATGAAGGCATGTGACAGCTGAAGCTTATTCCAGGGTCAGATTGGTGGGGTCTATGGCTCCTACACTGGACTGGAAGGCCATTTAGGCAGGAGAGAAAACAAGTGAATGGATAATGATGAGAAATTAAATCACAAAGAACAGTATTAGCAAGTTGCATACATTTTTGTTATGCACTAATTAAAGGGAGTTTGTCAGCAGTTTGACCATGTAAAATTGTTGACAGCTCTAGGTAGAAGCTAAGGAAAATGGTTTAAATGTACCTTTGTCAATGCATTTATTATTAGAGTTACTTTAAAAATGAACTTTTATTCAAGCGTGCATCGCACCCTAAGTGCCTTAAAGGCGGTCCTTCACCCTGAAGTACTCCTGAATCTCTGCATTGACCTACTTCATGACTCCTCCCCCTTGCTCTGATTGACAGCGGATAAAGCTGTCAATCAAAGTGGTGATCAGCTTGAGGGCTTATTCAGACGACTGGAAGAGCCGGGAGCAGTGCACTGAGCTCCCGCCCCCCCCCCCCCCCCTCTACGCCTCTCAGCACTATTTGCAATGGGAGGGGGGGAGCTAAGGTTTAGAACTTGGCCCTGCCCCCATTCCGCTCCCTCCCATTGCAAGTAGTGGCAAGGGGCAGAGAGGGGGCGGGAGCTCAGTGCACTGCTCCTGGCTCATCCAGCCTCCTCCCCCTGCAGAGAGGGACACCGTATATCGGCCGGGCATGAAAACCCAGCCAATATACAGTCGTCTGAAGCCACCCTGATGCAAAGAGATGAGTGCACTTCAGGGCTGTTTCCCATGAGCGTATATCGGCTGGCTGTGAAAACGCCCAGCCGATATGTGCTGTGATCTGATGCAATGGATTCCAATGCATCAGATCACATGGGCGTATTTCTGAGATGTAAAAACACCCAGCCAAGCCAATATAGCGCCGAGCATTTTTATGTCGTCTGTCTTTTGGGCCAGAATACGTTGGCTGCTGTATGGGCTCCTATGGAAGCCCATGGCAGCAGCCATAGGTGGGAGGGAGTTTAGCAGCATGGCTGCTAAACTCCATCCCTCTGTTCTCCTCCCCCACAGGCTCACCTCTCATTCCTTCCCGCTCGTTCTGTGCAATGGGAGGGGGTGGGATGGGGGTGGAGCTGAGTACTGGCCCACTCCGCCTCCTCTCATTGATGGTTATGGACAAGGGGCGGGACATGGTCAAAGCTAAGCATCCACCCTCTCCCTGCCCCTTGTCCATAACCATCAATTGGAGGAGGCGGGGCAGATTGGTGCTTAGCTCCGCCCCACCCCCTCCCATTGCACAGAATGATCAGGGAGGAATGAGAGGTGAGCCTGCGATGGGGAGGGAGGGAAAATGGGCGATGGCCTAGTGAGCTCAGCGCATTTGCGTCGGGCTCACCAGGCCATCTAAACGGGCGCACAAACGTTTGATTAGTGCGCCTGTTCACCAGATTTTCCGCTTCCAGCATAGCATATATCGGCTGGCCGTGAAAACGGCGACCGATATGCGCTCATGGGAATAAAGCCTCCGGGTCAGGGAGCGACACATGCTAGAATAAAGGTTCCTTATCACAGTAACCCTAATTTACTCTAATAAAGACAAAGGTATGTTTTAACTCATCCTCACGGCCCTACCTTGTGCTGTCAGCTGTTTTGCATGGTTAAAACTCCTGGCAGACTCCCTTGAAGTTCTATTTACCATATATAAAAATGCAAATCCCTTTTTAAGGTATGGTCTGCTTATTATGTAAGGTGAATTGTGTTACTTCCTGCGCACAGCTATATGATAAGCTAATAATAAAGTTACCATTTTATTGAGTAAAATTATTACAAAATGAGTTATTTTCATTTAGTTAAATATTTTTGCTTTCTTTGCCTTTCTAAAGAAGTTTAGTTTTATTCTCCTATCACCCCGGCTATTCATCAGCACTTCCCATTTGCATTCAGTCCAGGGTTGCAATTTTCCAACTAATTCCCAGGAGTATTACGGGCTGCAGAGTAAAATTGATATTGATGATCTTCAATTTGCAGTTTTATTTTTAATAAAAATATAATCTGGCACAAAATCTGTCTTGAAACAAGTTTTTTCAGACACCCCTGATCCGCCCTACGGAATGGAGAAAAATAGAGCAGACATTCTCCTAGGACTGCCACGCTATGAACATTATACCTGAGGATTTTCCTATTAATATTTGATGGTGCAAGCTTTGAATGTGTGTTGTGATAAACATTTTCATCTTAACTCTATGTACACATTAGAAAGCCTTAGAGATATTCATGTCTTCAAAAAGGCAATGTTACAGCATCATGCAACATTTAGTCCGATTCTGCATATCATAGTTTTCGTTCTCAACTCAGATTGCATATTCAAAAGAAGCACATAAAACTATGAGAAATACATTGCACATCCTGCTGTTGTAGTCAAAGTGCTTTTTAACCAACTCTTGTCCGTATTCACCAAATAGAATTTGCCTAGGGCCCTTTTACATTGGATGACCTATCCAGCGCAAGTTGCCCCAGCGATGATTGTTCTTGTGCTTGTCGCTGAGTGAATGGAGGCCTCCATTCATAGTAAACAGGCAGTCGGTCAGTTTTTTGGCAGAGAGTTAAGGCAGCAGTATGCAGTCCTAAGCTCTGGCTCACCACCTGAAGGTTGTAAGTTCAATCCCCGCTTGGTTCAGGTTCCATCCTTCCGAGATCGGTAAAATGAGTAGCCAGCTTGGTGGGGAGTAATAAATAAAATTACCTGAAAGTGCTGTGGAAAAAGTTGGCGCTATACAAATAACAAGTCCCCTCCCCCATTTATTATAGTAAATAATATTCATTTATTTTACTTTTTACATTTTTTTCACAGCAACAATCAATTGTCATATATGCTGTTTCTAAAACCCATTATAAAGGCTTTACCTTAGCACACTTTTCTAACGTCTCTGAAAATAGCCTTTTTAGTTTTTTTTTTAAATAGCCTTTCCCGAGTTAATTTCTTTTAAATCATGCTTCCCATGCATAAAAATACTAAACTATAGGAAGCGCAATTTTTTTTTTTATTTCACTCGGACAACCTATTAAGAAAGACATGCTGTATTCCCTTGGGCGCTAGGCATACCACAAACTGCCTTCATTCACCACGAACAAGGGATGGAACACTGTGATTGAATATCCTTTTGTTGTGGATACACAAAGTCTTTTCATCGAATGTTGATCTAAATTGCATTTATAATATGTGAAAACTGCTGAGCATTTATCTTAAAAAGCCAAACCGCACATTCACATATTATACATTGATGTATTGCTGATAAACAACATTTATAAACATGAACATGAGGTTCTTAAAGTCCTACCTTGATCAAATGACATAAGCCCACAAACCACTTGATGCAAACTCTTTGTAGTGGTCTGCTGGGTCACTTCCTGGGCCACCATGCAGTGCTTTATCCAATAGAGTTGGAACCCATTAAAAAGAGGTCACGATTAAAGTAGCTACTGGGCTTATATAATTCAATAAAACCACATGTTTGTTTATGAATTTTGCTTAGCAGCAATCGATCAATTCATTATATGAGGTTCTGTGCACCATCTTTTTTTCTATGGTTTGTTGGATGTGTTTTTAAAAAGGATTTCCCAACAGAACTCCTTTTTATGTGCGTACTTTGCAATCCCCTTCTTTTTAGAAGGTTTCTTGCTACAGGATTCATTTTGCCACCATGGCTTGAGTCTGCATATATTGTCTTTATTTTTGGGATCTTGAACTCGCATGTGTTTCCCTGGAATTTTGGTGGTCTTCTTCCATCCGCTGACTTCCCCTGAATTCTGCGTTATTCAGCGGTTTTATGTATTTGCATTGTTATGCACTGGTACTTTACAAGATTGGTATACTTTAGGTTTCTAGGTCATACATCCTTTGCTGTGGCTTTAATCAACAATTTGACCTTATGTGCAGTTGTGGTGACCATTGGTCTTATGATCTTTGGTTTGTTTCTACTCTGATTTTAAATGTTTTATCTCTGTAGAGCAGTTTTTTTGTGTCCAGTATGATTTAATAGACTTCTCAATTCGGGCTTCATTTGGTATGCAACTACTTTTTTTGTAATCTTTTTCGTCTTGCATGCTTAATAACATAGTTGATTACACTATTCTGTACTCCAAATATAACAGAAAAAAACAGAACCCTTGTAAAATGGACAGCAAATTATTGTCCATTTCACTAATGTAAGTGAATAATCCTGTTTGGTTCCACTTGTGGGTTCCATCACAATGTTGTTTTTAAGCAGCTCTGATGGAACCACATGATGTAATCCCACCGTGTAGCTAAAAACACTCAAGCAATTTATGTGTCTGTACAAATGGAGGAAACAGACAGGACTAGACTCAGGTGTCTGACCACCATCTGATGAAGGAAACAGAACAAGACTAGACTTAGGTGTCTGACGACCATCAGATGGGTGGAACAAACAGAACAGGACTAAGGCATCTGATCACCATCAGAGGGGTTGCACAAACAGAACTTGAACCACAGACAAACATCCGAACAACATGCATGTACATAGCAGCATAACCAGCACCCGTGAGAGGGCAGAACAGAAATAAATACACATCCATTATCGCTGATTGGCCGGTCAAGAGAAACACCCCCCTATCAGCCAATCTGTCCATACACCACAAGAGATATTGAAGCTGGGAAGAGAAGCGAGGAACATAACACACTGAGGTATTTCCGACAGACCACTACCAAGGGAACTTCTTGAGTGACAGGATACGCCTTGGGGAGCCTTTACAATGACAAGAGACCCAGAGGCGTTTACGACAATTGACGCTTAAGGGACTTTCTGCAGTGATAGGAAAGAGGCATTCAACAGCATCGAAGGCGCAGTCATATGGACCAGGCGACATAGAGATACCACCCCAGTTCCATTTCCTGATTGCGAATGAAATGCCAAAACACCAGCATGCTGGAGTAGTGAGAAACCTAAAAATAGAGATGAGTGAGCATACTTGCTAAGGGCAATTACTCGAGCGAGTATTGTCCTTAGCGAGTACCTGCCCGCTCGGAAGAAAAGATTCGGCTGCCGGCGCTGGTGAGCGGTGAGTTGCGGGAGTGAGTAGGGGGGAGCAGGGGGGAGAGGGAGAGAGAGATCCCCGCAGGCACCCAAATCTTTTCTCCCGAGCGGGCAGGTACTCGCTAAGGACAATGCTCGCTCGAGTAATTGCCCTTAGCGAGTATGCTCGCTCATCTCTACTTAAAAAGTGTACATTGGCTTTTTATTGCAAATGCATTTTTCCTTTACAGTCTGAAACATTTTTTAGAGCCCAGAAAATGCATTTAACAAAATATATTACAAAGTTTATTATCTTTGCATGAAATATTGATTTGTGCAAAAATTATAAATGATAGGTAAGGCTAAAGAATGAAGACCGATGGGAAACAAATAGCTATAGTTATGTGCTTCAGATCTTTAAGATACACACAACCTAAAATACGAGTCTCGGCAGCGCCAACTTGATTTTTTTTGACCAGTTTTATTAGATTTATTGCTGTACGATTGAGTGATTTACGGTTTTAAAAAGCCCCCTCAGAATTGTCCCGTTCAGGCTGCCCAGTAATTGCGAAGGTAATCCTTTTACTTTAGTGCAGCACGTCAGTGATATTTTATTTTTCCTCCGGCAGACTTCACAGCACAGGCTGATAGGAATGTGCCAGCCTCACATTCCCATACACTGAGGCAGGCTGTTCATCTCTGGGATACAGTACCTTGTTATAGTCTCTCTTTAGTTGGATTTTATTTGAATTGAATTATGTTGCCAAGTAGATATTACTTGCTACGTGCGATTAAAATTCTAAAGCTGTCTTTCATCTACAGCTCTCTAAGTATGAGTGAGGTATGTCAGCCCTCATTGCAGGTGAATTCCTTTGAAATCTCATTTAATTCTTGTTATGGATCTTGTGTTTTGAGTATAATTTATTTTTTAATAGCTTATGTAATTGCATTTTGGGACCAGGGGTATTCATCATGAGAAAAAGCCTTTCCATTATCCTCTGCAGCACACATAAATAATAAAAACCATTACAGTAACCCGCAGTATTCTTACACTGTTGCTTCATTATTTAACTTTAAGTATTAACAGAAATGAGATTTGGAATAATAGCATGCTTTTTCTTGCTTTTGTTTCAGTTTTTGTGACTTTTTCTAATTGAGTTTGTTTTGCTACTCACATTAGAGGAAGTTTCGAGTCTCTATGAAAAAGACTAAGAGGCTTTCAAAATAAACTGGCCGGCAAAGTAGACATTTCTTCAGTCCGTGACTTCGGAAGCTGACATCTCGTAGACTGAATATTTCAAGTGGTTGTTTAGCCTTGAAAATCTCCTTTCCCCGATGACTAGCTGTTCACAGGGGAGTAGTGGGATCTGTAGCTGAAACCCTGGGGTTATCTATCATCACTTAGGTAAGGGTACTTCTACACAAGCTGACAGTCGCCTGAGTAATCGATCAAAAGAGTGATTATGGGCAACTGTTGTCCCATGTAAACATGGAACTGGACAGGGCCAATGAATGAGAATCACTCACTTGTTGAAATTACTTGGTTTTTAGCTCAGGTATCGGCCCGTGTAAAATGGCCATCTATGAACGACTACCTATCCACTCTCTGCCGGAAGAGATCTTTGGGATGTTCCATGTTTATTCAGTGAGCAATTATCGCTCCTGTCTAAACACACAAAAGCAATAATCACTGGAACAGCTGTTGGGCACTTAAGCACCCAATAGTCATCCCATGTAAAAGTACACTAAGTTGTCATTGACTGCGGAAAAAAATAAAAGGGATGGCACTTAGTAACAGCAGTGAGCATTCATGTAATGTCCGGTTGTATGCTTTTCCCGGAGAAAGAGTTGGTCTTGGTTCTTGCTCTTCGTTCTCAATCAGAGACACCCCGCCAACACACACACACATTACTTTTATATGTTCTTATAGGGCAACTTCTTGAATACATTATGACATGCAGTAACTGAGGATTAACCAAATGGTGCTTTGGCTAGGATATGCCGTTATTCCACCACTACTACTATTAGCTTAGGTAAATAGAAAAATAGAAATCAAAACATAACCTTTAAAAAAAAAGTATGAAATAGTCAAGAATTAATTAAAAACCTGATATTCACCAAGCTATTATGAACTCAGTGTATACAGTATTAACCCTTTCCAATCCACTGTCTGACCTCTGAAGACATTATGATTTAAGGCTGTACAGCTCCGATGTTGAAAGACATCCATCGGGATTCTCTTACTGTACATTGCCAGCCACTATGTTGTCGAAGCCTATCCACTGTAACACCTCATGCAGTACTGGCGTTAGCCAACATATAGCGCCGTTGTATAACGGCAGAAAAAGGGTAAGCCCCCTAGAAAAAACAGGATACAAATTGGATTTGAAAGGGTTAATGAATGCCACCCTACTGGGATACACTACAGTACTGTTATGAACAGTGCAATAGGCTCTGTATGCACAACTATATTATGAGTTGCAGCCGCAGTCTGCAACCCATCTAATAGTATTGCTTACTGAACTACACATCGCTATTAAAGCATAGAATTACTGCCCTGTTATGTTCCACTGCAACTCAACGTGCTTAGGGATATAGGGGCATTAGCTGTAGATAGATGTGTGTGTTTGTGCTAGTCAGGATTTTAGAGTCCCAATCTAGAACAATTTGCAGCACGTCACCAGCTCCACATTTGATTATAAATATCTTCTATTAGATATGTTAATGTTTTTTTTGCTCAATTATATTTGCCTTAAAAATGGAAGTCGGCATTTCCATTGGAAGGTGTTAAAATGGCCAAATCCCATCAAATTCTTGCCTGATCCGGACAGTCTTTACACTGATGAACATGTAATCAGTATTCAGTATGCTGTCTTCCCTAATTATAGCACGTAGGTTAAATGATAGGTGAGTGCTGGGATTTGCATTTTAAAAAAGGTAGGAATGATAAGTTTGCTGCGCCACGTTCCCACACTTGAATCTCTTGCTCTATTTCATATGTAAGATAAACAAGTGACTGATTTCGACTTGTTTAACATTTCAGAGTCAGAGGGTAAAATCATTTGATGGGTGTAAATGTCAGTTTTGTGCCTCATAAAGTAAGAAATCAATGTAGTGTTATTAATAAATGTAAATGGCGTAGCATTCAGCATGCTTCCAACGTGTCCGGATGGTGTAGGTGTGTCAGTAAACTGGATTAATTACAGATGGGTGTACACCGCAGTTAAACTGCATCTTTTCAGAATTAACATCCAAGCAAGACTACAGTATATTTAATGGCTCTGCTTAATCTCGAAGGAATAACCTGTATGTATGCAAATTGATTTCAGCCTATTATAATTGCGTATCTATTCGGGGGATTGATGGCACCTTCCGCTATTAAAGCATATACTATAAAACACTTATTATTCCTGTACTGTAATATCTATAAAAGTTTATTTGCTCTGTCTTTGCTCAGATGTATGGTGGTGTTTAAAAAGTTTGTGAAACCGTCAAGAATTTTTTCATATTTCTGTTTATATTTGACCTAAAATGATACTGGATTTTTACACACGTTCTAGAAGTAGATACAGAGAACCAAATCAAACAAATAAGTCAAATATATTAGACTTGGTCATTTGTTTATTGAGGAAAATGATTAAATATCACATGTTTGTGAGTTGCAAAAGTAGGTGAACCTTTAGACCTCATGTCCACTGCTACATTGCAATTTAAAATCCGCAGCGTTTTTCCCGCAGCGTGATCCGCGCCCCATAGGGATGCATTGGACACCCTCAGGTAGTTAAATACCTGCGGATGTCATTTTCCCCTGAGGCGCGGATTGCGTCTGCGGGAAAACACCCGCGGCATGCTCCATTTTTAGTGCGGGTCTCCCGCAGGCTTCTATTGAAGCCTATGGAAGCCGTCTGAATCCGCGGCACACCCGTACCTGAATCTCTGCTCTCCGGCGCGGGAGAGCAGGAGTTAAAAAAAAAAAATTGAGTGCCCGGCGCATACGCGAGGCACGCTGCTGGCGTGCCAAACACATCCGCTGGGCTGAAGAAAGAAGATCCGGCCGCGATGGAGGGAAGATCTGCAGCGTCCGGACAGGTAAGTTTAATCTTCTTTTTAGCCTCATGTCCGCGGGAAAAGAGGGACCAGCTGCGGGATTCTGCATGAAGAATCCGCGACGGGCCTGATTTTCCCCGTGGACATGAGGCCTAAGGATTAGGGTGAATGTAAATGGCCAGGTCAGATTTGGACTGCGAGGTTCTCGCAGCGGGATGTGACCCGTGCCCCCCTGCAGTGACCTCTCGCTTACCCATCCGGCGTCTTCTTTCTCTGCTCTATGAAGTGCTGGCTGGCGCACATTGTCAGCCATGAAATAGGACATGCCGCGATTTTGTTACCGCGCAAATTTTCACCTGGTCATAAGATTGCATAAAGTAATGCAGTCCTATGGCAGCGTGCAACGGCGAAAATTCTGCGCAAAATCTCGTCATGGAATTTGTGCCTGTGTGCATTCAGCCTTCTCAGATAATTTAAAAGTGAAGTTAGAGTCAGATATTTTCAATGAATAGGATGACAATCAGGTGTGAGGGAAGGACCTGTTTTATTTAAAGAACAGGGATCTATCAAAGTTTGATCTTCAGAACAGGTTTGTGGAATTGTATCATGGCACAAATGTAGAAGATTTCTGGAGACCTCCGAAGAGTTGTTGATGCTCACCAGACTGGAAAAGGTTACAAATAGAGATGAGCGAGTATACTCGTTAAGGCACATTACTCGAGCGAGTAGTGCCTTAGCCGAGTATCTCTCCGCTCGTCTCTAAAGATTCGGGGGCCGGCGCTGTTGACAAGTGAGTTGCAGCAGGGAGCGAGGGGGGAGAGAGGGAGAGAGAGATCTCCCCTCCGTTCCTCCCCGCTCTCCCCCACCGCTCCCCGCCCCCCGCCGGCCCCCAAATCTTTAGAGACGAGCGGAGAGATACTCGGCTAAGGCACTACTCGCTCGAGTAATGTGCCTTAGCAAGTAAACTCGCTCATCTCTAGTTACAAAATCGTTTTTGGATAGTTTGGACTCCACCAACAGTCAAACTGATTGTGTATAAATGGGGGAAGTTCAAGACCATTATCACCCTCCACAGGAGTGGTCAACCAATAAAGTTCATGCCATTTTTGACTCATTTGTTTGATTTGGTTTTCTTTACCTATATTTATTACATGGATGAAAACAGGCTGTTGTTTTAGGTCAAATATAAGCAGAAAAATGAAAAATTCCAAAAGGTTCACAAATTTTCAAACACCTCTGTGCTAAACTCTTACCCTGAATTAGAAAAATTGGTTCCCTTTTTTTAGTGGCTGCTGTTTCCCTAACACAATTGGCTGTTTGCTGGGGATGTTGGGAGCAGAACTTAGGGCAATCAGCTAATCACCCGGGGGCTACATTTTAAAGGGGTTAACTCTGATGAGACAACCTCTTTTTAATAATCCTGTAAAAATAGTATTCCGCCTCAGCTGACAAGTAGAATAAGTTCTACCTATAGTGACCAATGTGATTGCTTTCAATGCTTCACAGCTCTTTGGGATAGCATCATATCTCTGGTAGTTTACGGTTCAGAGCTGCACTACTTATTGACTAGGTGCGATAACTTCTACTACCTAGTTATTTGCTAGTAGTTTGTGGATGAATATTTGAGATCCCAAGAAAGAACCTAAAATCTGGGACTTCCAATTTTTACCATAAAAACACAAATATTGTTACTAATTATCTTTATAATGCTATATTCTAACAATATAAATAAGGACAGATTTTAATTGGGAATGTAAACTCATGTAAGCTTCATTTTCTTGGATTCACTCATCCTTGGACTGGGTCAGTGCTGTATGTCATCTTCATAAATCCAGGCTTAATGTGAGAACTACATTCACTGTAAAATAGCACCAGATACTTTGTTCATTGGACAGATCTTGACCTGTGGATAATTATCATTCCCTCAGGACTAACTATGTTATAAATCTTACTTAGGATTGTCTATATTCTACATATTGAAAACAGTTTTAGGTGATGAGCAGTTCTCCAAGGCTCACTACTAAATACAGAAGCTGCACATATTGACCATGGTGCTTTATATTTACATAAGGTTTACTAATGAAATGCCTTTCCTACTATATCATTGCTGGGCATCCTTTCCCAGAGCTTCCCCAGAGGGGTTCAGATTCTGACAGGTGCCAAATATTTTGGTGCTCCTTCCTTAAAAGTGAAAAAAAACATAAGACAGGACCAAAGATTCAACTATCCTACCAAAAGTAATTGGACACACATGAGCAAGAATCAAAAGTAGTGTCTATTTACATACTGCAATACTACCCACAAGGCAACATGCCTTGCCACACATGCAACACTATTTTATGTTGGGTTGAGGATATAGATGCTTCACAATTGGACTGGCTGCACAGAGTCCTGACTTGAACATACTGAACATCTTTGGGATAAATTGGAAGGTTGCCAGATAGAGATGAGTGAGCATACTCGCTAAGGACAATTGCTCGATCGAGCATTGTCTTTAGCGAGTATCTCCCCGCTCGGCAGAGAAGGTTCAGCTGCCGGCGGGGGTGACAGGTGAGTTGCGGCCATGAGCAAGTGGAGCGGGGGGGAGAGAGAGATCTCCCCTCAGTTCCTCCCCGCTCTCCCCCGCCGCTCCCCGCCCGCCGGCAGCCGAGTCTTTGCTCCCGAGCGGGCAGGTACTCGCTAAGGGCAATGCTCGATTGAGCAATTGCCCTTAGCGAGTATGCTTGCTCATCTCTATTGCCAGATCTTTGCAGGATGGATGGAAGAAAAGACCAGCTGAAATAGATCAGATGTTAGTAGAAGGTATGTCACGGAGAATATCCAATGTCTATAGGGTCAAAGGAGCCCCACTAAGTATTAACATATGTAAATAAATGCTACTTTTGATTCTTGCTCAGGTGTCCAATTAATTTTGATAGGATAGTGTATGTGTGTACCGAGCAGTTGTTACTGACTTTTGGTTTATCTTGGTATGGAAGTTGAATGATAAATAAAGGGACTCTCATCTTCTTACAGTAGCATTTCATAAACCTCACTGAGGAAGTCCTCAGTGTTCACAAGTGATATAATTATTGCCATTGCATTAGAAATTGTCACAGATGCCCTCTCTATAGGATATACTCAAATCATGGCCTTTTTGGGGTATTTGAGGACTGAAGTTGAGAAACACTGAATTATAGTGAGACCTCTACAAAAGACCACCTCATTGAGAAGACCATCCCCTTATGCAAATCAGATTTCCAGTGAAAGATTTTCAGTTGCATGATTTATTGTGCATACTGGCCATCTTCTTTGAGAAGACTACCCCTGTAGAAGGACACTTTTCAATGCACTTTTGAACAGTTGTCTCAAAGAAGCTTCACTGTAGGTGATAGATGGAAGGTAGTAACTCATGAATGGAGGATCAAGACTATTTGCAAAGCTGCTTTGTTTTCCATTTTGAAAGCATTTGGGCAATAAAAATGTGTTCGCATACGTGTGCATTCCCCTGACTATATACATATAGCAGGTGAGACAATCTACTGTTCCCAGACCCTCTCTATGCTCACTATCTAGCTCTTCAAGTTGTTGGAATTGCTTGATCTGTCCAAACAAATATCTCACCTATAGTAATAGTCACATGGCTAATAGCCAGCTTTAATATCAACTTCTTAATTGTATCGTAAACTGTTTCCATTTATTCATTTCTTAAAGGGATTGTCTAGGATTAGAAATACATCAGCAATTTTCCCAGACTCATTGTCACTCTTATTCAAGAGCTTTGACTGGTATTGCAGCTCACCCCCATACAAGTGAATGGGGCCAAACTGCAATACCAGACAAAGGCCTATGAACAAGGAGAAAAAAACTAATCTTGCTTCTAATCTTCACTCAAATGTCCAAAATCTTGCTAATAGTTTCAATATTAAATTTATTAAAAATGCTTTTGTTTTGGTAAAACCTAATGTATAACACAGCAAATGATGCAGCATGACGGCTTTAACCCTTTAAGGACCAAGCATGGTAAATATAGGGTGCTTGGTCCTGGGCTTTAATCCCAGCAAAGAGCAAAAATATGGCGCAGGATTAAAGCCTCTGCTCTTGCAAACAAGCAGGAACAGGTCGGGTTCTCAGCTGTTAGTAACAGCTGAGAACTTGGAGGAGAAGGGAGAGGTGTTTTTTAACCGCTTCTGCCTTCTCCTTTTCTGGGTGCATAGTGCTCAATCAGCATTAAGTACTAAGAAGTAAAAGTGGAAGTGTTTCTTCTACTACGCAACCTGGCGATCATGTGACCGCCAGTAGTTCCCTGGCACATCAGATCTGCCAGTGATTATTGTCACTACAAGGGGATGTTTTCCCTGTAACCGAGGCTCCTATAGATGCCCGAGCTAGAGTGGAAAAGTGTGCAATTGAAAAGACCATGTGAATGACCCTCAGAGATCTTTTATAATGTCATAAGGGACATGGATGGTAAAAAAAAATTGTTCCAAAAATAAGTAAAAAAAAAAATGACCCTAAGCCAACGCCGTATGCACCCTGTAATCCAAAACCATAAATATTGTATATCAAAACGTCCAAAACAAGACGAGGAACCCGTTCCCATACTTTATTTTAGTGAAAATATACAAATTTTAAAAAAACCTCTAAATTAAAAAAAAAATCTCTTTTTTTCTCTTCTTACCCCCTATAAAAAAAACTGAAAAAAAAGTCAATGAAAAAGATATTAAAAAATTGCCCTATATGTTACAGGTAAAAAGGCAGCAAAAATTATTTTGGCATCTGAAGGAAAAAGATAGGGCAGTAAAACCACCACATGGGTAAAATCCCTAAAAAGTGTCTGGTCCTTTTAGCTACAAAACAGCCTGGTCCTTAAGGGGTTAAATGACGTAAGAAATAGTGAAATAGCAAATAGTGAAAAATGTGTTGTGTTTTACCACTTATTATTATTTTTTGGCAGAAAAACAGCGGTACAGTTAAAATACAAAGATGAACCGCTTAATAGAATAATCTTTATCATGATGTTTTACGACCTGTATGTTGGCGACTAAAAAAGATATCATTCATTTTTCCATTTTCTAGTTTACCTGAACACATGATTCTGCTCCGTCGTCCTGCGGGTGGGGGGTGCAACATGAATCATTGATCGCTTTTCTTGCCTTTACTGAAAAGCTATTTTTTTTCTCATTGCCTTTCCTAAGCAGGTAACATTGGAGCGCACAATGCAAGCTGCTGCACTGAGACTCTCTCCGCCATCCTGCGCCCCGACACGTACTCTATTTAATATTTTGCATACAGCCCTTTTCAAATTATAATGACAGTGTGTCACTCTGGAATGGACAAATTGAATGCTGATAAAATCCCAAATGTTTCAGGGAAGGAGCTGCCTTCATTGTGTGAGCTGTCATGGTTCTGATGGATTTCCTCTTAATATCTACATGGGAAATGTGTAAATGTGATTGTAAGCAGCTCTCTGCAGCTGGAGAGATGACAAGGATTACTAAAAGCCCCTTGTGCTTACTTAAGTTTACCCTTTGCTGTCTACATCATGAAACAGGGGACAAGGTCATGCAATGCTGTGCAAGGCAGCAAATTTAGTAATGGCTGAAAATATGCGTATACAGAGGAAAAATCAATATTCTAGGTTAATATTGGCGTTTAAAATATTACAGTTAGAAACGTTTCAGTGCATTAACATCAGATTGAGTCTTCAGCTACACCATATTTCTGTGGAGCCAAAGTTAAGTAACATCACATTGGGTTTTTTTCACTTGAGGCACACAAACTAATGTAGTCACAATGCATTGACCAACAAAAAACTTTAGTTGGCTGCAAGTTAACATGTTACCGTATATACTCGAGTATAAGCCGGGTTTTTCACGCCATTTTTCAATGCTGAAAAAGCCCCCCTCGGCTTATACTCAAGTGAGGTTAAAAAAAAATGCAACACTCACCTCACAGCTGGCATCCCTGTCTCCAGCGCGATGGTCACCCCGGCCGTGTGGAAAGTTGCTTGAGAATTCTCCCCGCTGTCATCCCACTGCACAGCTTTGAATTCCCCCGCCATCAGCGCTGTGTAAGTAAGTGCTGTGATTGGATCAAGCGCCAGCCAATCACTGCCCGCATTCGATCATTCACAGCCATTCAGTGAATTACATCACTGAATGGCTGTGATTGGTTTAACGAGCACTGGCTGTGATTGGCTGGTGCTTGGTCCAATCACAGCGCTTACTTACGCAGCACTAATGGTGGGGTAATTCAAACCAAGCAGGTAGATGACAGTGGGGAGAATTCTCAAGCAGTTTGCCGCACCTCCGGGGACCCCATCACGTCGGGGACACAGACGCTGGCTGGCAGGTGAGTATTGCATTTTTTGTTTTACCTAGTATATACTCGAGTATAGCTCGGCTTATACTTGAGTCAATAAGTTTTACCAGTTTTTTGTGGTAAAACTTATTGGCTCGGCTTGTACTTGGATTGGTGAATACTCGAGTATATACAGTACTTTATTATCTGGTGACAATCGCACAATAATTTTAAGACTTTGTCTCCATTAGCAAACATAATCAAGCTACTTTATGACTGCTGAGCTAGATCTGTTACAAAACAATGCCAGTAAGTTTCAACCAACGGCGTTACTTTTCACTTTTCTATTCTTGAAAGTAAGAAGAAAATCTGATGGAAAACGCCAACAGACCTCATTAATGAAAGTGTGAACGTAGCCTTAGCGTGGTCTCGTTTGATATTTATTTCTGTTGAAATAAACCACAAAAAAATAGTTACAGACCCCTTAAGGACATGGCCTATTTGGCTATAAAGACGCAATGATTTTCATCTCAACTTTTCAAAAGCCTTAACTTTTTATTTTTTTATTGACGTGGCAGGGCTTGCTTATTGCGTGACAAACTATAGTTTTTATTGGTACCATTATTGGTGTGGGAGATGGCTGAGAGGTTTGCCATTTTGTCTGTATTTTCTGTATTTTTATCAACTGTAAAGATGCTATATTGTGTCTCTAATCTAAACCTCTGGGGGAAGGGAACATCGCCCCCCCCCCACCTCCACAAGAATTGAAGGAGCAGTGCTTTGTGTCCATAAACTGGTCAAACTGGTTCTAACTAGCAGAAAACTACTTATCTAGGAATGTGTTTGTGTAGAGGGACAGGAAATGGCTGGCTGGAAGAGAAAACACAAAAAGTATCTCCCTTGGACAGCAAGTCAAGAATGAATAGAGCATGCTCAAGGGAAGCTCCTCCCGGGTGAATGATCTCACAGCTACCTCACAAATACCTCCCTCTGAGAATGACCTATCAGCACACAAAATAATGTAACTGTATTCTAAATTACCTAACTTCCTGATTTGAAAGCTTATATAAACTTTTACCCGCCTAAATAATGACGGACTCTTTTGGGACACATGATGTAAGGCGTGTGGTCTTTGGAAGGCTCTCCAGGCCTGTACAATATTCTTATCTAATATGGCACCCACAGTATATCGAATAGCGAAAAATTGCGCTAACATTGGGTACATATAATGTATTTTAAAACTTTAATTTGTTTTGAGAGCAGGGAGGGAAAACACATCAATTCTGCCATTTTTTACAGCATTAATCATGCAGCATAAATGACATGATACCTTTTTTCAGCGGGTTAGTACTATTTCGGCAATGCCAAAATTCTTATTATTTTTTTAGGTTTTTCCACTTTTGCACAATAAAAACCATTTTTGCTACATCGCTACATTCAAAGTCCCATAACTTTTTTTATGTTTCCATGAATGGAGCTCTGTGAGCTGTAGTTTTTATTGGTACCATTTTGAGGTACAAACTGCTTATTTGATCACTCTTATTGCATTTTTTGGGAGGTAAAGTGAACAAAATAGGCGTTTTGACTGTTTTTTAGTTCGTGTTTTTAAGGTTTTCTTACCTTGCAAGATAAATAGTGTGTTCAATTTATTGTACATGTTGTTATGGATACAATACCATATATGAGGAACTTTTTTTAATTTTCAATTTCTTTATACAAGTAGACCAAAGGGTTTTAGTAATTTTTCTTTTTTTAAATATCTTTTTAATCTCCCCATAGGGGATTTGAACCATAATAGCCATGATAATGCATTGCAGGGCTTATCACTTACAATAGCAATCATAGGCAATGGCAAGCCAGGATGCCAGTATCTAATGTCCTGTTGCCATGGCAATCCATCGGCCCTCCCTTTAAATGCCACGATCTGCATAGATCATGGCACATAGGGAGTTAAAAGCAGAGATGAATGGCCTAATCGATCTCCGGTGTTGCAGCCAGTTCCTACTGCAGGATGGTGCGAGCTCTGCTTCTGACCCTGCACCATCCACATGACGAATGTTTATGTTCTGGTGCATTAAGTACCACCCTGTCAGGATGTAAACTTACGTCATATAGCCTTAAAGGGTTAAAACACAGTATGTAATTATTACGTATAAAGTGGTCCCTTTACATACAATATTAATTGGTTCCGGGAAGACCATTGTATGTTGAAAATATTGCATGTTAACTCTAATGAAAACTGGTAATTGGGTCCAAAGACTCCAAAATATCAACCAAAAGTAATACAAAAGGAGAACAAAAAAAATTAATTAGACAACCAATACAGATAAATCAAGTCCTTATGTATAAATGTCAAAGAGAGCTGCTGGAAGATGTAAATCACTTTCTATGTAGTGAACAGGAGCCTCTTTAAGGTTCCGTACAAAGCACGGTGTATCAAACTACTAACGACCACTTGTCAGTTAGTATGTGAGTGCTTCTGATGCTCCGCCCCTGGTGACGTCATCACAGCTGGCCCTTGCACGGGTAAAGAGTAGTACATGACATGTAGTACCATACTATACTGTAGAGAGGCGCTACTAGACACACAATCAGTGCATTCACTTTACTAATGCAGGTGTTTTATGAGTGAAATGCTCATGCCGATTGGTTGGATTTTCCAGCAAGGCACACATGCAGCAGATCCAGACTGTCTGTGACATTGCATGTTGAATCTGTGTTCAAGGTACAGCGGCCCAGAAAAGATCGATGTGTGTTGGGAATATTATATCCTGGGGCCATTCATACTTGAGGAATCACTGCATTACTATTCATAAACATGCATAGGCAATCTCATCAATATGCTTGAATTGCTGTGCATTGAGCAGTTGGTAAAAGTCTGTATAGTTTTTCTTAACTCTTTTGTATTCCAGTTGGTTTCCATTCTTGCACAATAGCAGACCAAAAGGAGTCTGACATCTGTATTCAGCTGTCACACAGCCTCCCATCTCGGTGTCTGATCTCAGAAAGTGACAGGATAATGTGTTCTGTTCTTAAACACAAAGTGTCTCAGATGATGTGCTCCTTCTTATTGCTGTTCCAGCAGACATTATAGACCTAATTTTAAGACTCTGTCTTGGAAGGCAGCAAAAAGCAAATAGAGGGCAGTTTTCAAAATGTTCTGACTTGTAGGAATGTGGAAAATAGGAAAGCACTTTTCCAAACAGAAGAGTGTACTACGTAGTAGCATTCAATAAAACCACCTAAAAGAAGCACTCTGGGCTGGTAATTTTTCAGAAATCCATCACAGTATCAGTGAGCTTTGCTGCGCAGAATGCAGTTCTGTAGCATGTTTCCTATTTTCTGTGTATTCTGTACTTTTTTTTCCGGCCTCCAAGTCACATGACCAAAACTCTGACAACGCTCTGTGTCCTGCAGTTAATGGCCCAGCTTTATGTCAACTGCCATAAATAAAAAGTCTCTTTTCCATAGCAACCAATAACAGTGCAGCTTTCATTTCATATTCTGCTCTTCAAAATGAAAACTGCTGTGTGTCTGGTTGCTAATGCCAAGAAAGACAGGTTTTTTTTTACAGCAGTTGACATGAAGCTGACCCAATAACTGCAGGACATGGAGCTGAGTCAGAGTGCTGCTCATATGACCTGGAGTCGGTATAAAAGTTCAGAATGCACAGCCTGGAGGCATCAAGCAACATAGTAGGGGTCACTGATACTCTGATGGATGTTTAATTTGAAAAAAATCTAGTGTGTTTTTTGTTTTTTTTTTGAGAAAGGATGTCTGGCCTCGTAAGATTCCTTATTAAGAAATTCTGAGTTAATACATTGAATTTCCACATTTAGAAGCCCAATTTATTAGCTACGTCAGGGTGTGGCTATAAAGAGCATCTCTTTCTTTGAGTGCACATTAGTTTTACTGGGCACAATATAAGGGCTTCTTCACTGTATATATGAGTATTTGGTGCGTATGCAATAGTAGATCAGCACTATTAGGCCTCACTTTGACAATCAAAAGTAGCTCCTCGGTAGCCAGTCCTGGTTAATTTGCACTAGCATTGGGGCTGGGTGCTCCCAACCAACTGAAACTAGTTTTGAGGCTAATTAATTTGCGATGCTTATGAGTGGATCTTAACAACCCCTGAATAAACGCATTCAGTCCCCCCTTGTGAAGAACATGAGTTCTTTTGGCTGTTTTGTGTTGTTAATAATGGTATTTTTGAAAAATCTGGGGCTTTGGAATAGTTGGTCATAGTTTAATGGGCCAGGATCTCTAAAAGCACACATATATAGAAGACGAAAGTCAGCCAAACCCACCACAATGCAAATGAACAGGGTTTATTCGGCAGCTGCTCCCTTCTACTTTCCCTACAGTCTCCCTAGACTAATACAAGGGACATTCATTAAAGATTTTCCCTGACCCACTTCCTGTGGACTGAGAACAACAAAACTTGGCGCAGTTATTAGTCTTTCTCTACATAGATGCCACTTAGGGACACACACTTCTCACATGTCTTTATGTAACTGTAAACACGTCAATTGTAGAAGTCGAAAGGTTGCTCCAAAAGCCATATTGTGACTTCAGAAAACAGAATCTCATCATCTGGAAAATGCTTGCCCCTAAAAAAGACTTCATTGTTGAAAAGAGGTGGAAGTGATGATGTAAGGTCGTGTGAATAAGGGGACCGTGGTAGAATTTCATACCCGCACCAGTGTGCTTGCATCTGAGCAACATGTGAGTTGTGAACTGGGGCATTTTCTTACTATGGGCGGATTCCTTTGTTGAGCATGCCAAGTATGTTGGTTTTGATGGCCTCCCACAATTTTCGTAGCAGTGAAGCATAGTATGCCCCAGTAATCGTGGAACCCTTTGCTAGGAAACTCATCAAGACTACTCCATTTTGGTCTCAAAGGACTATGAGTCTGCATGCTTCCATTGCATCAACTGGACTTAACCTATAGAGACTTATATCATTACACATGTGCAGTTTCAGTATCCTGTGCTAAATAAAAGTGAATCAGGGGAAATATTTAATAAACGCCCCTCGAATGAGCAACTGTAATCTGATCTCTCAGTAAAGACTAGAAGCCATATCCTCTCTGGAAAAGGATTTCATCTATGAATTAAAAGTGAGTGAACAGTTACAGATGTGAGGGAGGGGGAATTATGATAAGTGGAGAAAGATGCAATTTTCTGAAATAAATTATATCGCAAAGGGGTTTACAATGGGAAGTAAACTTTCACCTGAATAAATTGTTTTGAGTGATTTAAACTAGTAATTCGTGTTGCAATTCATTTTCAATCTGAATGGTGCTTTTTCACTATGAAAACATAATATAGAATGCCTTGTTTGTGGAACGGTTAAATTAAAGAGGTGCACAGGATAAAGAAAATGAGCTCATCTGAAAGGATGTACATCAGAGCAGTAAAATCTGTATAATGCCCAGCGGCAGCACGTCCTTATCATGCTTCTGGGAGAATGGTGTAGAGTGACCAAGGAAATACAGTACAGCGCGCCAAAGCAGAAGGGAAGATCAATCGTTTCTCCTTAAGAGCACCTAGAAGGTGTATGAGGGGACTTTTAAAGCCATCTGTGCTCCTTTGGGAAATATTCATATTTCTAGGTGCTCTCCTTAAAGAGAAATGATACCCTTCATGACCCACATCTATTTGCCTTTCACTAGCGCAGCTAGAAACCTTCTGCACCTGTTCACCCTGAAGCAGCTATCTGTGTATGGTTATTCTGGCTTTGTCTCACAATTCCCAATCATAGTTATAAGGCTTGTTTAAAAAGTATGACATCGACTTGCAGGAATGCTGCCTTCCAATAGGTGGTGCTGCAGAGGCATTGTTCCATCTTACCATTTGCATATTTCCTTAAAGCGAAATGATACCCTTACTGACAATTGTCCGAGTACTATTTGACACCCTCAACTGCTTTAATCATTATTTAATTCTATGTACTTTTAACTCTTTCTTCTGTCTTGCATTTCGCAGAAATCATACTGATGGAAGACCATTAAGCATTTTTTGTAAGGTGTATTAACAAAAAGCACATTTTGCAGCACTGATTATAAATACAGCAGTCCTATCTGCAGAATAGTCCTATGTGCTATGCAGTGTTTATAATTTTGTTGGTGTAAGATAATTAAGATTGCTAATTATGGTTAATTAACAATGTCAGTTTGGCTAAATTTAGCAAAGTTGAAAAAAGTATTCTGTCATATTCTAAAAATATGACAAGAAGGGAAATGGCAGAGTGTAGAAAAGTTGCCAATACCTTCCAATGTAATTAATAGTGGGCGTATGACCATATTCCTGATCATTGAGATTTTACTTGGCTTTTTATTGTTTCTGGTTTACATCTTGTTACAACCTGAACTTTTTTATATTTATTTTTAGGTCTATTTTGCCATTTTAGTAGACGTATTTGTATTTCTGCTTTTGCTTTGGGGAGTAGAAGTAGCCCTTTAAACTATGGCACTGCAAAAATCAGCCCTTCAGCAAGGCTTTCTTAACTGGAAGGTATTTGTGTGGTTCAATCCTGTCATGCATCCAGAAAAATAGCTGATAAAATGATTGATATACAATATAAAAAAGGACTTTTGAATCCACTTTGACTTTGTAGCTAGTCTACTTTTTTTTTATTCTTCCCCCTTTCTTGACATCTCCTATGGTGTATGGACTGATTGGTTGACAGGGAAGTGTGTTCCCTGGTTGGCCAATCAGCCATGGTGTGAGTATATTTAAGCGGGTTACAGTCATACCCATGTGTGGTTCATTCTGTTGTCTACCTATTCGTGTTAGGATTAGAGATGAGCGAGCATACTAGTCCGAGCTTGATGCTCGTTCGAGTATTAGGGTGCTCGAGATGCTCGTTACTCGAGACGAGCACCACGCGATACTCGTCTCGATTAAACGAGCACTGACCATTGAATTCAATGGAGCCGGCAATACAGCCGGCTCCATTGAAAGCAATGGACTGCCGGCGATCGCGGTATGAATTGTCGGGAAGGGCTTATATATATAAGCCCTTCCCTGCAATTCATCCAGAAATGTGTAAAAATAAAAAATATATATATACTAACCTGGTCCCGGCAGACGGAGTTCAGCGCGGCCGGACTGCAGTGGGTGTGAAGGGCGTGTGAGTCAGACATGCCCCTGATTGGCTCAGCGCTGAGCCAATCAGAGGCAGATCTCACTCACACCCATTCATGAATTCAGTGTTGCCTCTGATTGGCTCAGCGCAGCTCTCAGCTGCATGACAGCAGTTCAGCACCACAGTGCAGGGGACAGCAGGAGAAGATGCGGCTGTGCCCCGGCAGCTGAAGAGAGGTCAGTATCTATTTTTTTTGTTTTTTAAATCACTTTTAATTCATTTCCAGGGAATGGCTTATATGTAAAGCCCTTTTCTGAAAAAGAATTCAGGTGTGCCAGCGGACCATTGTCTTCAATGGAGTCGCCGGCAGCAGCAGCGGCTCCATTGAAGAGAATGCCTGCATTTTTATTCTTTTTTACACTAAAATCTTTCTTTTTCAGGTAAGGGCTTATATTTTTAAGCCCTTCCCGAAAGTTCATCCCGCGCCTGCCGGCAGCCCATTGCTTTCAATGGAGCCGGCTGTATTGCCAGCTCCATTGAATTCAATGGGCTAACATCGTTCTTCTCTGCCACAGCTGTTACAGCTGTGGAAGAGGAGAACGATCGTTATGCTGACAGTGGGGGGGGGGGGTCTCACTCTTGCCACTATTGTGGCTTAATAGTGAGACCTCGGAGCCCGAAATGCAGCCCTGCATGTTGCTCCTCGCCTGCCCTATCCATTTCTGTGTTTTTTACATGACTTTGGTGATTTGCTAAGATTTTCACAAATGAAAACCTTAGCGGAGCACCAGTCATATACAAAAATGCTCGAGTCGCCCATTGACTTCAATGGGGTTTGTTACTCGAAACGAACTCTCGAGCATCACTGAAAGTTCGACTCGAGTAACGAGCACCCAAGCATTTTGGTGCTCGCTCATCTCTTGTTAGGATGTGTGTTGTGCAGCTCTTTGTCTGGTTCCAGCTTGGTGTGCAAGTCTAGCTTTGTGTTATGTCAGATGGATGTTGTCTGTTGGTGTTTGAGTCTAGACCCGCTGTTCTGTCGGCGTTTGCCTGGATCCAGATTGGAATCTCATGTGTCGTCTGAATGCATCCTTCCTGTCCATTGGTGTGTGGACACCTGAATCCATGTCTTGCTTGGTGTGTGGCGTGAGCATGCGACATCTGTGTGTGGAGTACCTATGTACTCAACACACAGATGTCCATCTATGGATAGACTAGGCCCTCAAATACAAGACACAGGGATGTATTTGTTAGAACGATCTCAGTGCTTGTAGGCCGGGTCTGTTTCCCCAGAAGTTGCTAGGTATAATTTTCCCTTCTATCTTTTGTGGGCGTCGTCCTTCCTCGACCATTATGTCTCAGTGCGACCCCTTTCTTAGTTCATTCATGCTGACCAGGTAGATAAGCTCTGCATGAACTGAACACCTGGCCTGATGATTAAATGATATCCATTCTGACCAGCTCAGATTTACTTGGGGTTATGCTGTCTGAAACTAGTCATTTTCACAGTCTGTGTTATACTGTTACATTGACCCTACAACAGAAACTTCCTAGAGTGGCACAGAGACACACCTATCACAGTTACTGATGAGGATCACATAGCTCCTCTCACACTGCATACTTATGATCTGTAGCTTATTTAGGTGAATATATAGTAGAAGGTAATGACAATTAAACTGTTTCACCAGGAAGCAGAAATGCTACAGCTTCTAGCTTATGCAAGGCTGTTGCATCATGGGATTGATTTGAAACTGAAAGAAAAAATATCACCATCAAGATGGTGTTTGATGAGCATCAGATGGGGCTGCACTACATGGAAGTGAATGCAATGCACAGAGAAGAACTCCCGAGTGTGACACACAATCAGGTGAGGGGTGCAGGGATAGAAAAATGTGTTTTTGCTGGAGTGGCCTTGTAAGACTACTTGTCAGACCACTAAAATCTCTACAATGGCAGTGTGTCTTTCTACATAACAAAGCAAGATGAATTCTCTTCAGAATGAATAGTCTTCAGTTATGATTTAGTTTTGACTTTATACTGCATCTTATTTCAACTACTTTTATTCTTGGCTTCCAGTGAAATACACTGATGGAAATTGAAAGTGTTCTATTCAGAAGGAATTGGTGGAATTTCATGAAATATGTTAGTTATGCACAGAGTTATACCCAGAATAGCTTATAGTGAATTGAAATGAATCAGTGCAGGTTTCAGTAAGAAGTGTGCCCACCATGAACATATACACTCTTGGATCCTTGCAGGTACAGAATCAATAATTATTCAGATAACTTGTTGGGGTAGATGTCTCCATGTCTGCATGACTTGTGCAGGCAGTTGTTGTACAGTTTGTAGTGGGTGGCCACCTGACTTAATGTGTGTACCCATGGCTTCCCAAACATGTTCTATGGGGAATAAATCTGTGGACCTTGCGCCAATCCATCCTCATGACACCTGGCAAGTCTAGTCTTGTGATGGCTGAAGTATGTCGATGAGCATTATCCTGTTGGAAGATATTTTTAATGGTGGTCATGATGGGTATGATAGGATGTACCACTCTGTCTACATACTAGCAGGCAATGATTGTGGCTCCAACAACCACCAACTCTGTCCTGCTATAATAACTGATTTCCCCCCCAAAACAAGAATCCAGGGGTAGGACCTGTGTGGTGCTCTGAAATCACAACAGGGTGGGCTCTGTCTTCCAAATGCCCACAAATTCGTTTATGAATATCACTTTGCCCCAGATAGAATCAGGACTCCTTACTAAACACAACTGTTCTCCCTTCAGTTGTCCAGTTTCTTCAAAAGGTATACCAAGTTAGTCGTTGCTGGCAGTGAAATCTGGTTAATGCAACACACTGCATGGAGGTCCTAAAATGCAACCCAACTTCAAGCTATCGGTTTAAAATTGCTCATGGGGTGATTCTGACTCCAACCACTGCCTGGATCTGTGCTGCAGTCGCCTATCAGCAACTGCCATTTGTACAATTTTGAGGTCTTCATGTGCTGTTCTCCTTGTGTGGACCTGTGCCAGGTCTGTGAGTACTGGTGCCTTCCTGAGTCAATTGAGTAACTACTCTCTGTACAGACATTGCATCACAGAAGTCCTTCAGTAGATTTCATGATATGATGCCCCCATTTCGAATATGCCAATTATCCGACCTCTCTCAAAGTCAGACATTTGGGTATATGAAGTCCGAACTTTATGATTTTGCATACCTTCTTACCGACAATCCTTCCTACATAACACACTTTACGACTTATAAACTAAAACAATGCAGCATTTTGCATAACAAAGGGCCCCATAAGCTTCATACTAATACACGTACTTCATCCAGTCTTTAAGTATTTAATACCCTTCATATGAGGAAACTTTGATCCGAATTTCATACATTTTCTATAACTCTGAGTGTAACACTTTCCATTTCCACCAGTGTATATTGAAACTTATTTTGGAAAGTCTTATGTGAAAGCACATTGCACAATCATTTTTTTCCAATGACTGCCATAGTTTATGCAAATATGTCTTCATTTCTGCCTTGCATGTAGGCTTACAAAATAAAAGAACTCCAGATGTTACAGAGCTGTATAACACCATAATGCAGAAGTATGGTGTAGCCTGCCCCATACCAAGGGACCTGTTATTTAATAATAAGAAGACTAAAGGGTTTGTCTCACAATAATAACCCCTTGCCAGATGCCCTTTTAGAGCATATGGATGCTATAGCAGCTGAAAGGAGCATCTGCTCTACGGGACCTGGCCCAACCATGCATTACATGTTTAGATAATCCATTAAAGTGTTGACATGTAATACTACAATTTACCTGAAAATATTCAAATACTTCCAATTTCTGTTTTACAACACTTGAGATGTTGCTGCGGTGTTTGTCTGAACTACGACCGGACAAGGACTACTTCTAAGGACAAGTTAAAGCCTTTACTATGATTGCAATATGCTGACTTAGGCTGCCTGTCCGTGGGCGATGATCCGCTTGCGATAAATCGCCCACGGATCATGCTCTGTAAAGCTAGCTTTCCATAGGATTGCTATGGAAAGCTCAGCGCTGGCGTCTACGAGCGGAGAATCATAGCGATTCTCCACTTGTTGGATTTAAATTGCAGCATGCCGGGATTCTCCGCAGTAAGCCTATCTATTAGGCTCAAGTGTGTATTACCACTACTAAAATGTATTAGGCCTCTTTCACACGGGCGCCACGATATCATCGGGAAAAAATTGCAGCGATGTCGCATCGGTGGTCGATGCAATAAGGCTGCGTTTCTTGCAGCAATACTGCAATTTTGTGTCGCTACAAAGTCGCACGTGGTGCTACAAAGTTGCGGGACTTTAAAGCACTGCCTGTTTGAAATATAAGTCCTACCCTGAAAATAAGCGATAGCTGCATTAAAAAAAAAAAAAGAAATAATACATCACCTAAGAAGCACTGTCCTCTCTGGCGTAGGTCTCCTCTTTACCTCTGGCACTTGTCTTCAGGCTTCTGCCAGCGCTTCCTGGATTGGAGAATCAAAATCCCGGGCTCCAGGAAGGGCTGGCTGTGCTTTGTTCATGAGTGCCATGGCTCAGTCAATCAGAGCTGGTGCTCAATGAACCAATCACAGCCTTTCATTCATTCATTGAATTGCTGTGATTGGTTCATCGAGCACCGACTCTGATTGGCTGAGTGGCACTCGTGAACCAATCACTGCCAATCCTTCCTGGAGGCGGGGATTTTGATCCTCCAATCCAGGAAGGACTGGCAGAAAACTTCCAGCAAGTGCCAGGGAGCTTCAGGGGAGAAGACGCGCCGGAGAGGACCTTGCAAGTCGCATGCATATTGCGAAACCCGCAAGGTTTTTGACTTGCAGTGTTGCATACTCCAAAACAATCACAAATGTGAAGGAACCCATAGGAAAGCATGGGCTTCACATAAATACGATTTGTAGCATTGCCGCAATGCAAGAAAATTGTGCGACTTTGTCATTCATGTAAAAAAGAGGCCTTCTAAAAATGTCATGCTACCATTTACATGGGTAGTAGGATGAGAGACATTTTATTAAGGGGGTTGTCCGGTTACCAGACAACATTGCAGCAATAGCTCCAAGTGTCTTAGAATAACAGAAACAGTTCATAACTTACTCATCCTCCACCATGTGCATCAAGCACTGTTGCCCTGCTGTCCTCCCGGTGATTGCTGTGGCCGAGGAGGTCAGCAGAAGTCACCTGATTGCTGCACCCATTCAGAGGCTGAAGTATCTCCATTCTGAACTCCTGGCACCATGGCGCCTGGGATGTGAGCGCTGATTGCAGGAGAATAGACGGTGACATTGAAGCCTCTGATTGGCTGCATTGATCAGCTGATTTCCGCTGACGTCCTCTGTCACAACAATCATCGGGAGGACAGTGGCGCCATGATGCTGGATCCCTCCGCCGAGGCCAATTAAGTACTGCTTTGTTTGTTATTTAAAGGCACTTAAAGCTAGTGCTACAATGTTGTCTGGTAAGCGGACAACCCCTTTAGGTTCTAGATGTATGTGACATTGGGGAGGGTGCGGTTGCCACATTGAAGGAAAGCCTTGATACAACTCGGCTCTGGGTGCTGCAGCCATAATACAGAAGCTAAAATGTGATCACATTATGGCCTTATGCCATTTGGTGAGTAGCGTTTATTTATAATTAGTCACAATGCTTTATATCCCATTAGGATAATTCCTTTCCACATGCTCTACAAAGACAAATGGATGATATAAACAGGACCCCCTCTACTGGTCAAACGAGAGAGCTACTGCAGGCTGAAAGTGACCTTGTAAAGTAATTACACGGTGGCTGATTTATTTCAATGCGTGTCATGTGACGCCCCATAACTCCTGCAATGGTACCATCAGGAGAAATGTATGAGCCCCCACAGTTTTCCCTGTAATTAAAGTCTTTATTTACCTGGCCCTAATTTAGAAACGGAGCGGTCCAGTTACCCATCTGACATTGCTCTTATTTTGGAGACCATTTATTTTCTGTCCTGGTATCTGTAGTCACTAAACAATCCCATTGGCACATGGGACCTTGTAGCAGCAGCAGGATTAACTTGCCAACAGTAAAGACACCCGATAATGAAGCCTTGTGTTAACAATAGTCAGTATATACAGTTGGAAGCCGGGGGAATATTTAAAGAGTGCATTGTAATTTGTTTTTTTATTTAAATGGGAATATAACAAACTGTGAAAGATTGACTTTGTCAGATTGTGAAGAATGGACTAAATTAAACTAACCACGATCAGAAAACAGTAGCAGATGTTCATTCAGTGGCTGTATCTCCTTAATGTTTCTGCTTGAGGTGTCTAAGCTCTGATAACGTTCCCTCTTTAATTAAAGTGGAGAGATTGGTATTGTTGCATGTTTCATTTGGAAAGGCTTGGGCAGGCTGGTTGCTAATTTGCCGCAGCGTTTAAACACAAATGAAAGTCAGAATGTGTCCCAGTGCAGCTGAGGCACCGGTTCAGCACATATTATACAAGCTTGTCCTGATATATCTGTCAGACTCCTTCAGCGCCAGGCAAGAGTTTCCACTACATTGAAGCATTTTCCTCTTCACCCCCCAGAGGGAATTGCAGACTCTTACTTTAACAAATCGCATTTAATTACAAATGTTTCTATATTGTCACTCGCTAGTAATGAATTGATAGGCTACATCCCCAACAAACAGGCTCTCGTTATGTATTTCACTTGTAATATTTAAAGGGGTTTACACTCAAAACAAACTTCCGACTTGTTATTGAGACATATTAAAAAGTTACAGTTCATGGGTTTAATGAATGTACCTAAAGTATGAAGAGGTGGAATCATAGAGTGGTAGAGTTGGAAGGGACCTCCAGGGTCATCGGGTCCAACCCCCTTGCTCAATACAGGTGTACACCTCTTTGTACATTGAGTGCTTCTTACTCCAGCGGGGATTATATTAAGACTATTAAGACCAGTGAATGAAACGCTGGTTTTAATTAATTTCACCCTTTGTATTTATTGTACTATTGAGCTGTTCAACTATAGCATTAAGGGACACAAAAGGCGAGTGAGGCTGAGTGCACCAAGACTTTCTGTTATTGGGTTTTGTCTGAATTGCCAAAACGGCATTCAGGCGGAACCTAGGATGGCATTTTAGGCTTTCATTGCTGAAACGGTAACCACTTTGGTCTCTGATTGAGCAGGTTTCCTCTCCTTTCCAACATTTTGCCCAACAGGAAAGCTTACTGACAAAAAGCCAGGAGAGAAATGGTAACCTGCCGAAGCCTTGGTCTTTGTTTGAGCGATGAAAGTTATCTATATTTATATAGCACATACATATCACGCAGCGCTTTACATCAGATTCCGTCCCCATTCGGGCTCACAATATATGTTAATCTGTCTGCAGAAGGAAACCAGAGTACCCAGAGGAAACATAGGGAGAACATACAAACCCCATGCAGATGTTGTTCTAGGTTGGATTTGAACTTTAGGGCTCATTCACACAAGCATAAATACACAGCGTATTAAGTGGTGAATGAGCCCTTTAATTTCAATAGATTCCTTCACAGCTGCGTATTTTTCACCTGACTTTTGATCGCAGGAAAAAAAAATGCAGAATGTCCTTTCTTGGTGCATATTACGCACTGTAATAGCCTATAGAAATCAATAGGTGTTCATAAATATGCAGGAAAAATACTGCGTATGCACTGCACATTTATGCTCAAAATCAAGAAGATTTTGTACATTTTTTATGCGCCAAAATATGATGTGTAATCGCGTAGTAAAGAGACTGCTGTCAGGCAGAGAAATGTGGGGAGACCGTGTCTTTCAGCTCTTGAATATGCTGCGTATTCACAGACTGAAATATGCAATACGCCCATTTTAACGATCCCTAGGACTCCAACACTGCAAGGCAACAGTGCTAACTACTGAGCCACCACATGGTTCTGTCCAGGCCTATGTCTACCATTTTAAGAGATTCAGACGGCGATTCTCAACCTAAGCAAACAGTACAGAAAATATACTATGAAAAAAAATGTCGCTCATGGCCATATGAATGGACAAGAACACGCTAATTATCTCTGGCCGTGATCGCAGTAAATCATCTGTTGATGCGAATTTACGGAGCGGACGAGAGAACTTAAAAAATGTACATGGTTGTGTGAAAGAGCCCTTAATATGATGTTTATGTTTCCTTCATGTAATACTTCCATAGGTTAAAATTACTTTACATTACTTTACATTACTAATAGCCGTTTTCCCTTTCAATATATTCTAAGTAGTGCGCTGGGTGATCTTTTATTCTTTTGAGGCTGCTTTCCTAGGCAACTTGCTTTGATTACCTTGTTGTTTATGCCTAATTAATAGTATACGTATAGCAGGGTTAAAGGGAACTTGTCACCGGCCTAAGGCTGCCTGTCCATGAGCCATAGTCTGCGGGCGATAAAGTGCCCGCAGATCACTCTCTGTAAAGCTTTTCATAGTGTTGCTATGGAAAGTGCAGCGCCGGTGTCTACAAGTGGAGAATCATAACGATTCTCCGCTCGCAGGATTTAAATTGCGGCATGCTGCGATTGTCCACAGTGAGCCTATTTGTCAGATAGGCTCACCTCGGAGACCTGTAAGCGCTCCTCCTCCCTCGCAGCAGAATATCACTAGCGATATTCCACCTCGGCCGTGGACAGGGGGCCTAAAGCAGCATATAATCTATGGGAGAGCGTGTGCATGCAACTAAAGAGTAACATTTTTGGTCGGCGCGGTGACTTCACAGGTTGACACCACAGGAACCTGGTGATTATGGAAAATAGATCGGGGGGCTAAACCTGGTGGTCACTGCAGGGAACACAGACCGTTACCCCAGAAATAGTCTCAGTTATGAGGCAACTAACACAAACTGGTCAGGGTTCCCAAAATACGGAACTGGAGGGAGTAGATAGAGACATGGTCATAAAACAGATCCGAGGTCAGAACGGGTGGAATTCTTCTATAATGGTGAAACAGATCAGGGCAGCAGACAGATTATACATGGGCAATAAACTACCTGATAAAAAAGTAGTCACACCAACAGCACAGTATTTATCCCTTTAAGGGCAGGCTTAGACAAACGATGCAGCAGCCACTGGTGTCAGGACCACATCCCACACCACAGACCAAAAAAGATAAGGTGGCAGCATCAAATGGTGCAAAACTTCAGGAAAGTTTAATTCCTATCATGACAAGATAAAAAGTAGCTACTTTTTATCTTCTCATGAGGAGAATAAAACTCTCTTGAAGTTTTGCACCATTTGATGCTGCCACCTTATCTTTAATAAACTAGCTGAAGTCAGGAGTGGGGAAGACGGAAAAGTTTGGTGGAACAAACACGGATCAAAATCAGTGAAAGAGTCAGGACAGCAATACATCTTTGCACGATAAGGAGACTAATTGTTTAGGCACCTTTTAGTGAGGAAGGTTGCCTTCAATAGGTGGCAGCTAATCTGGATTGGCTGGGAATGGAAAAGCTGGGTACATTGGCCTTTTAAGATGCCAGCTGTGCACATGCACGCACCTTATAAGGAACAGAAACAGATGGCTTGGGATGCAGCGAGAAGTGGCATCTGCTGCCGATGACAGAAGTAGGGCATTGGGAACCATGGATGCCAGCAGGAGAAGAAGGAAGTCGGTATTTGCAGCCCCGATACATAATGAAAGGGAGCCATTCAGTGTTCACTTCAAAACCAAATAATTTGAATTTAATAATCTTTTTTGTATCGTTGAGCTCATGTCATGAAATAATGCTGCAATATATGTTACACATACAATATTTAATATATACCATAGATCAACTTCTGAGGAACATCTTTTTGAAGAGGTAGGGAACTTTAAATCAGTCATTGCATAAATATCATCCACCCTTGAATGTATGATTCTTTAGTTTCCTCTTACAGTTAATTGTCTACAGTGTAGCGGGTATCCCAGATTAACACATCTATGAAATCCCTAGTTGACCGTGAATACACATGAACAAAGTGCGCCCCTTGTGGAAAATGGCTGCCTGCAGCTTTCCCACTTGGCTGTGCTTGTTTGCTCCACATTGTATTATGGCAACTTTCCAGTGTGCTGCGCCAATTATTCTTAGCACTTTTACATTAGCTTAATTGGTTCCTGTTCTCAGGGGTTGAATTTATTAGTCTGCTCTCTGTAAATACAGAACAGAAAAAAAGGGACGAGGGGGGGGGGGGGGATTAGTGTAAGCAGTTCTGGGCAATTGAATGCTTTGAAAATCTTGTCCTCACAGCACTTTACCTCCAATGTGACCACTGTTTATTTTCACAATGTTCCTTAGGAATTTTCCTTAAGTAGCACCATGGATATTTGTTATGCTTACAATATACTGTATATTTAATAACCATTTGCTCTATAGAAAACATAGTCCATGTAAAGCCAATCTTTTTCTAATTATTCGTTTTTCATTTCCAGGTGATGTGTCATCAGGAAATGACTTATTGTATAAATCAAGTGTTTATGTTAATCATATTTTATAAGAATTTTTAGTGATTTTGTTTTTTTTATATTCAATGTCAATGTGTAAGAGTCCTAAAACCTTGTAGTTTTCAAATGAATACTAAGCCTAATAATAACCTGGCACTTTCTGTTCTGTAGAGAAAACTTTTCAGCAGTCATCTCATTATCATTACTGCAGGATTACAAAGGCAGGTAAACATATATAGACTAGCTGATATACCCGGCTTTGCTCCTTTTTATTCAAATTTACTCCCAGACTGGAGGTTGCAGCCCCTTCTTAGCCTTAAAGGCATGCTCCATTCCTGCAGTCCATGGCCACTTCTTTATGTACTTCACAGTATATGCACACAGAGGTCAGTTATATTCTCCTCAGTATATACATACAGAGGTCAGTTATATTCTCCTCAGTATATACATACAGAGGTCAGTTATATTCTCCTCAGTATATACACATAGAAGAGCATTATAGTCTCTTCAGTATATACACATGGAGATGAGGTAGATTCTCCTCAATATACAAATCATTATTCTAGGCTTTATGGTTTCTATGTAATGTTTTGTGGATTTTCACACAGTTTTTGACGCATAGAAATTAATATTAACATTGCAACCCCTTTACTTTTTCTATTTTCTTTTGCTATGGTCATGGGAAGTTTTAAGTTTGCACTGTACAGATGTGTGTTATTAGTTACGTTACATACGGAGTCACTTTTGCACTTAGAATTGAATAATCAAGTTTCAACGCCTTTATGTTTCCTATTTAGGACCTAAAGAGTGGTTGTGCCAAATTTCAAGTGTGTATGGCATCGGGAAGTTAGATGATTAGTGGCGAGTCAGTAAGGGTTTTAGCCTTTATATATATATATCCAACATTCACAATAGGTGATGGTCTCAGCTTATCTTGGTGGTCTTAGCTTATCAACGTCTCCTTCCAGCACAATGACCTCTGCACAGCCTACAGAGCATGTCTAAAACAGTCTCCCGAAAAAGGCCCTGTGTGCCCTCCTGTCCATTGCGTCTATAGTCCACGAGTTCTGCTATACAACATACCTCTAAGTGCTGTTGACTGCAGCTCAGACAAGATGGTCGCGCCCATAGTCCTGTACAGGCCATACAATTAAGCAATCTACAATCAGAAAATAAAAACAGATTAGAAAAATTGAATATGTTCCACTTTCTTGTTGTAATTAGAAAAAATATACGAATGATACATTATCTTTAAGGAGTATAGCATCAGATTGTTCTTAATTAACCACGTGCATCATAAAGCAAAATTCCTAACTAGATGTTCATCTTTGATAGTAACTTACAGAATTTATTTGGAGGAATGGGTGCTTTTTATACTCATCGGCCTACCTGTTTTCTTGCTGTCTGCCAATTGGTGCATTAGGTGAACTCCCTCTCTTTGTTCTGTACACGCACATACAGAGGACAGTGGATGCATGTGCATGGACTGAAGACAGTGAGTCTGCTTAATGGACAACATGGTGACTTCACTAGCGGACAGGGAAGACACGGGGAGGCACGTAAGTACACCCATGGACTCAGCGGCCCCTGTCCTATAAGCCCATAACCTTAGGTTATGGTGCTCATAGGACCTGGCAGGTTCCCTTTAAGTAAAAATAAGTGAAAGACAAAATGTAGTTAGGCCCTCTGTCCATGGGTTAGCCGGAATATCGCTAGCGATATTCCGCCGCTGGGGAGCAGGGGAGAGAACTGACAGTTCTTTGTGGTGAGCCTAGGATCACCGTGGAGAATCGCGGCATACCGCGATTTGAGTCCCGCGAGTGGAGAGCTGCTATAATTCTCCGCTCGTGGACAGGGGGCTGCACTTCAATAGCAACACTATGAAAAGCGTGCACTGCATTACTCACAACCGAATAATCACCGCGAGTAACGCAATGCACTATCATCTGTGGACAGGAACCCTTATGCTAATAGTTGAAAAACTACCATAAAACCTTATATTTAAATTAAAAATATTATGTTACTCTGCATAAGAGATGGGAAATGGTAGATATGTTTCCTTTTCCAAACACGTCTGATCATTTTCTCACTGTTCCTTTTAGCACTGTACTCCACCATTTAGTAGCTGAAATGATTTCTCATTACATTCAACAGGAACATGCAGCCATCTCCTTGGTGATTGACTCATGTGTAATTACGCTTATATTACACTTCATGTTGGATACCAAAATGTGGACCGTTTTCTTTTTGTAGTTGATGCTGCAGCAAATAATTATTTAGCTTTTAAATTATAGCTACTTTTATGCAACACTTTCAATCATACTACCCAAGTATTAGGCATGTATCAAAGCACCAAACATTTAGGGGCCCATCATATCACAGAATACATTACTGCTTCCATTGTCCAAAACTGTTATGTGATTGAAAACATTTTGTGAATGAGAAATCCTAAGTCAAACTGTTGTAAGGCATCAAGGAATGTAATTATATAATGTCCTATCGTGATTTCTGCCCAAACTAGTGCTATACCTAAACTACCGTAGTACTATGTTTAAGGATGCGTTCACACAAGACAATCACAATCAGAGCTACCAGCAGGTGGGGATTTTAAATCACCAGCTGCTGATAGCTCAGAACTACAGAGTCGGGGACAGTGCCAGAAGTCGCGGCTGAGCCCCGGCAGCTGAAGGGAGGTGAGTATTGATTTTTTTTTTTATTCCCCTTTTTTAACCCCTTGAGTGGCGGGTTTCCTACCACCCTGTCGTGCCCACCAGGGCAGGTTTTTTTAAATGGCCTAATCATTGAATTTCAACTAATTTTGCAGTTGCGTCTCAAGAGCCATAACTTTTTCATTTTTCCATTGACATGGCCATGTGAGGGCTTATTTTTTGCGGGACAAGTTGTGATTTTTTAAACGGGAGGGAGGAAAAAAGAAATGGGGAAAAAAGAAAAAAAGGGGCCATGTCATTAAGGGGTTAAATAGTGTATTAACTTCCTTCTCTGGGTCATTACGACACACGGATACCACGTGTGATTGTATTTTTGATTTTTTACAAAGTAAAGGGAGACAAGTGTTTTTATAAAAAAAAATTTAATAATTTTTAAACTTTTTTTTTTTAACTTTTTTTTTTTTTGTCCCTTTAGGGGACTTCCACAGGGACCCATCAGAACCCCCTGATCACATTCCGGGGGTCTGATGGTGACAGCCCTTTACATGCTGCAGTGACAGCCCTTTACATGCTGCAGTCACATAGACTGCAGCATGTAAGGGGTTAACACAGCAGAGATCGGAGGTTTTCTCTGATCTCTGCTGTAAGAGCTAGTACCTAGCTGTCCTCGCACAGCCAAGCACCAAGCTCTCCCTGCCACAGAGACCATCGGCTTGCTTCTGACAAGCCGATGGTCTCTATGGCAACCTGTAAACAAAGCAGGACATTGCCGATATGTCGGCAATATCTTCTGCTGGTTTTTCAAAGCCCTTGCACTGCTCTGTGTGGGTCTGTGCAGGCAGAGCACACTGTCACAGCTTGTGGCATTGTGCTCTGCAGCTCCCATAGTGATACATAGCCCGGAAATCTTCCGGGCTGTATCGCTATGGGCAGTGGGGCTCGTCCCGGAAAATTTCCGGGCGTGCCACTCAAGGGGTTAAATGGCTTTTCTGGGAAAGGCTTGTGAAGCCCTTCCCTGAAAAGCCATTGACGGGGATGCCGGCAGCAGGATTCTCTACCGCAGCTGTCGTGTGACAGCTGTGGTTGAGAATTAAAGAAATCTCCTACAATGGAAGTCTTCAAACAAAGGCTGGACCAATATCTGTCTGGGATGATTTAGTGAATCCTACACTGATCAGGGGGTTTACTAGATGACCCTGGAGGTCCCTTCCAACTCTACCATTCTATGATTCTATGAACAGAGGAAGAGGTTCTTTTACCCCAAAATGCATCTTTTCATGCCGATTCAGTATCTTATAATAAAACAGAGAATTCAATGAGTTTTACTTCAATTGAGTAGTTTGCAACGTGACCAGATTTTTTTATTCTCGAAGTCACCATGCAGGCCTAACCTAAAGCTGGCCATATAAGAATAAAAAATTGGTCAGCTCATACAGGATTATCATTTCTTCTTTGTGCAGCTTAAAGGGGTTGTCCATTTTTAGTTAAAAAGAATGTTATTAGGCATCTGTATCGCAAATAACATCCAGAACTGAGAGAGCAAAGCACAGAAATATAAAGATATAAACTGAGATGAGGTATAACTCAGTGCTCCACCAGGAAATGTCTCAGATATTTAAAGGGGTTGTCCCGCGCCGAAACAGGTTTTTTTTTTTTTTTTGCATAGCCCCCTGTTCAGCGCAGGACAAACCCAAGGGATGTGTTGAAATTAAAAAAAAAAATGTACTTACCCGAATCCCCTCTCTGCAACTTCTTCCTTCTTTTCCTCCAAGATGGCCACCGGGATCTTCACCCACGAGGCACTGCGGGTCTTCTCCCACGGTGCACCGTGGGCTCTGTGCGGTCCATTGCCGATTCCAGCCTCCTGATTGGCTGGAATCGGCACACGTGACAGGGCGGAGCTACGCGATGATGCGTAGAAGGGGGCAGAGCCAGAACGCCACTCGTGCCCGGACCGACCAGAAGGGAGAAGACCCTTCTGCGCAAGCGTGTCTAATCGGGCGATTAGACGCTGAAATTAGACGGAGCCATGGAGACGGGGACGCCAGCACCGGAGGGGGTAAGTGAATAACTTCTGCATGGCTCATATTTAATGCACGATGTATATTACAAAGTGCATTAATATGGCAATACAGAAGTGCTTAACCCCACTTGCTTTCGCGAGACAACCCCTTTAAGTTTTAACAAACCAATTAGTGGGGAGAAACATATTTAACAAGGTAAGAGGATGAAAGGAAGGGAGAAGAAGGGCCATCAGACGGAGACTGGTGGTGTCAAGAGAAACGTGATTTAAATCCTGGTAGTCAAAAGTGTATTCCGTGAGATCCAATCTGTAAACCTGGGGACGATCGAGTGACTATTCATGGCATCCAAGTAGTATAAAAGGTGTCACACTTATTATCTTTGCTTGCTCTCATCTCTTCATATCACATGTATTAATTACTTCAACCACATCACCTTGGTGAGGGAGGCAGTGGATCTCCACAGTGTAGAAATTAATTGTACTGCAAAAATAAAAAAGCAAAGCAAGTCATGTTTGAATCAGAAGCAGTTATCCATTTTGAAGATTTTGAATTGTTTAAGGAAATATATCACCTATATGTTTTTTACTAATCAAAGCCAGATAGTGAAACCTTTTCCATCATCTACTGTGAATGGTGGATCTTGTGTTATCTATATATATATATATATATATATATATATATATATCTATATATATATATATATATATATATATCTATATAGGTATCACCAGGGGCGTAACTATAGGGGATGTGGTTGCACCCGGGTCCAGGAGCCTTAGGGGGCCCATAAGGCCACTCTTCTACATATAGGGAGCCCAATACTATGAATAAAGCATTAGATTTGGGGCCCTTTTACAGATTTTGCATTGGGGCCCAGGAGCTTCAAGTTACGCCTTTGGGTATCACCTTTCATGGTAATCCTCCTTATGATGATAATGAGATGACCGCAGAGAGGTTTTCCCTACAGAACAAGAAGTGGTCAGTGTGAAAACTGTAAGATTTCAGGATCCTTCTTAAATATAAATTGCGACATATAAAGCAAAAAAACCACCAAAAAATAAAAAAAATTGGTTTAACATAAATACTTAATTTTTCGAAAGGTCATTTTCTGATGACATATTTCCTTTAAAATTATAATTAGATCACAAGGTGTCTCCTTGTATGGACCACTCGCAATCTTTGGGAAATCTGACCGTAAAGTTACCTTTACACGGAGCAACTATCGTGCAGAAACTACGTTGAAGCATACAAACAACAGTCATTCATTTGCTTTTACACGGAATGATGATTGTTCATTAGTTGCTGAAATGTCGTTCATAGAGGGGGTCTCCAATTATATTTTATTCACTTACAGCCCATGTACATTACAAGATTTATCATAATTGGCAGAAAGGAAAGTGGAGGAGTTCTCCGCAGTAACTAATAAAATTACTTCTTTTGGCTTCAAAAGGACATCTGAAAAATTGGAATATATAAAAAATAAAGGAATCCCAGCACACACTTTTTTTCAATGCAGATAAGGTCTTTGACTTTTTTTTCATTTTGCAAGGGTCTTAGAGTTGTTGTATGTAGTCCTGCTCCAGGTTAGGTCTTATTCACACGAGCAACCAAAACTTGCGTTTTCTCGCCCATTCACACGGGCGGCATATTAGCAAAAATATATGCCACAGCCTCGGTCGGCATAAATCCTCGGGATGGCTTCTAATGTGTAACTAGCTGTAATGTTTTTGTAATGTTGGACGCTGCTATACTCCCTCCCCCTCTCTTTTTTGTAGCTCCCATAGGAGTTAATGGGAACTGCCAGTGTATTTCAGATGAAAGATAGGGCAAGACCTATCTTTTCTGGTTGTATATAAAATAGGCTTCCATATTCAGTCGCCAAAGTCCTATAATTGTCGGTGCAATGTTTTTACACAGCTAAAAGTGGGTCATCTGAATGAATGCATTGGAAACCAATGCTTCAGATGGGCACGATTTTTTTACGTGGCTAAACTAGCCGTGTAAAAGCGCTTGTGTGAATAAGGCCTTAGATAGTAGTTACTAGCTAAGGATGAATATCACATGTGGAAAACAAAATATCCAAGGGGGCCAAATGAAACCCATGACTATAGCACAATTATTATGAAACCTTTTGAAATAAAATTAGGTCAAACATGTTTTATTTGCATCCAAAAAGGTTGTGGTGCAATAACTCCCTTCTTTATACATTCATGACCGAGATCCCAAGGCAGTAGGGTTCTGAATCTCTGCACCGCAGTCAAACATTTTTGCCAAATAGGCGGGTGCAACCATTATAAAAACGACCCGTCTGATAACTTAGGGCAGGATTCTGGCTGGTTGTGGGCAACAGCTCTACTTTTCGTTTAGATAAATTTGTCCCATTGATTTTAATCTATGAATGTTACATGAATTTAGCTTTTAAATATGATCTACGGTATCAGCTCTCCAAAGTTGCCTGTTTTAGTAAATGCTTGTATTCAGTTCTGGATTATCTTATCTCATAACTCTGTGTTGTGCTGTTACTCTAATATTCCTATTAGAAGCCTATGAATAACTGAACAACTGGGTGTTAGCACTCCCTTTGTTAAAAGAGTGTGTCTGTACACCATCTGGCACAGTCATCACTAATTGAATAGTGTGATAACATATAGGGACACATTCTTAACTGGGAACGCCCAGGTGTCAATTTATTCATAAATTCCTAATAGAAATTGATGAGGAACAATACAACAGAGAAATATAAGAGAAAGATGCTCCAGAATTGTTATATTATGGGGAATGCAATTATTTACTAAAGCAGTTACGTCCACAGAGCTTATAGGTGCTCTTTAAAGCGACTCCCTGGTCCAGAAACAAAGATGGCCACAGCAGCTTCTCTGACCACCTGATACACACTGGACATTAGTGTACATCATCAGTCTGAGACACTATACATCTGCTTTGATTGTCCAGTGCTGTTCATGTGAGCAGCACTGGCCAGTGACATCAGCAAGGGAGAGTCTTAGACTACTGATGTATAGTAATGCACACTGTGTATCATGTAATCAAAGAAGCCATATTTTTTTCTCCAGAACAGAAGGGTCACTTTAGAGGCTTCTATGGAAATATTGGTCCCAAACAGAGGGCATGCTTAACACCTTAAGGACATGGCCTATTTTGGGCTTAAGGACGCAACGATTTTTGGCGGATTTTCTTCTCCATTTTTCAAAAGTCATAACCTTTTTTATTTTTCCATCGATGCGGCCGTATAAGGGCTTGTTTTTTGCATGGCGAACTGTAGTTTTTTTTATCAGCGCCATTTTTGCGTACATAGACTATATTGTAAAACTTTTATTATTTTTTTTATGATAGCAGAGAGAGAAAACGTTTCAATTCTGCCATAGATTTTTTTTTACAGTGTTAGTCATGCAGCATAAAATACACAATCTATTTTGTTCTGCGGATCGGTACCGTTACAATGATACCAAAATTGTTACTTTTTTTTTTAGGTTTTTCCACTTTTCTGCAATAAAAACCCTTTTTTTGGAAATCTTTTTTGCATTCACAGTCCTGTAACTTTATTTTTCTATGTACGGACCTCTGTGAGGGCTCATTTTTTGCGCGACGAGCTGTAGTTTTTATTGGTACCATTTTGGGGTACATACAGGTTTTTTGATCATTTTTATTGCGTTTTTAGTGAGACAAAAAGCTAAAAATTAGCATTTTGCCTCAGTTTTTTAGTGTTTTTTTTTAACGCTTTTTTCCCTGCACAGTCAAAAGCCTGTGCAGCTTATTGTACGCGTCGTTACGGATGTGACAATACCAAATATGTGGGGTTTCAATTTTTTTTAAACTTTTTTTATGCTAATATGAGAAAAAGCATAAAAAAGGGTTTTTTTTACTTTTTTTTTTTTACATTTTTCCTTTTTTATTCATCTTTCTTTTCTTTTTTTTTTCTTTTTTTTACACAATTTGTGTCCCTCTGGGGCACTTACAGTATAGCACTGATGATCGCTGTAATAAGGCATGCCTTATCGCTTATACAGCGATCACAGGCTAGGGCAATACAGGATGCCAGTGTCTGGCATCCTGTTGCCATAACAACCAGCTGGGCTCTCTGCAATTATATTGCGAGAGCCCGGTGACATCACAGAGTGAGCGCGCTCCCTCTGTGAACCCCTCCCATGCCGCGATGTACATACATTGCGGCAGGGAAGGGGTTAACAGCGGGGGGGGGGGGGGGGGCGCATCCCCAATGCACCCCCACTGTTGCAGCGGGAGGCCGGCCATGACTGACAGCCGGCTCCCACTGTGGGATAGCGCAAGATCATAAGTGATCTCGCGCGATCCCCAAAACGTAAGTTTACGCCCTGTTGCGGAAAGTACCCCGCTGCCAGGACGTAAACTTACGCCCTGGAGCGGGAAGGGGTTAAAGACTGTATATTCACTTACTTTGAGAAGGGCTGATCAAGACTCTTCACATTTTATATAAAAAAGAAACACTCGAAATAGAAGTATACTTTGTTAATAGGACACAGGTTAAGTGCATTTCTAATGAGCATAAATGAGTCATTCAGAATTGAATCATGGTCAGCTATATATGTGCAGATACAATTGTTGAGTGGGTTGATAATGGGCTATGATGACTCTTCTTACAGAGCAAAGCTATAAGTGACTAAGCAATTTCAGAAAGCGGTATGTTGGTAAAAAATGTCATATGTGCTGGCCAGAGGTTTGCCTTTCTTTGTAAATTCTATTTTTATTGAACCATATTTGCATATTATAAACATTTTAGGCATATGAAAACATATTTTTACATATTCTGAGTATAACATTCTGAATATAAGTGGCTAGATTTGGTTGGGGGGAAAGGGAGGATATAGAGTGGATGATGTGGGGAAAGGAAAAGGGTTGGGATAGGGATAGGTGGACAAGGGGAAATCCGCGGGAACAAGCAAATATCTATTCAGCGACCAACCACTACAGGGTTGGGAACATCGTACGTCAAATGACACGTCAAATCTACTGCATTAAGTCATACCATTTCATTGTAATTTACACAATTGGTCCCAGGTAGCCCTATAATCTTCATGGTTAGAGTTTACCCAACCTCCTCAAATCTACATATTTCATGTACCTTCATTATCCATTGATGCAACGTGGGTGCTGAGGCTTGTAGCTACATGGAGGGTTTCAAGGCCTTTGCTGCTGATATTGTGTGTGATGAGATTTATTTTTGAAGGCTTGTAGGCTGATGAGGATTTGTATAAGAACACATACTCAGTGGAGAGGTTAAAGGACCTCTAAAAATGCGGCATATAGTTTTTTCTATCTGGTCCCAAATAGCAAAGGACTAGGCAGTACCACCATATGTGTGCAAGTGAGCCTTCACAATTTTTGCAACGCCATTGCAAATTAGAATCAGTGAGTTTGTATGCAAAAACAGCCATTTTGGTGATTTGTACCACCGGTCAACAATTTGTACTAATTTTCTAGTAATCTAATACAGCTGGAGTGACCATGCAAGCTACTTAGTATGAATTTAACCTCCTCATCTGTCAGCTGTATGCCAAGTTCCTTTTCCTATGAGAGTGTGTATGCCAGCCTGGAATTTTCTCTTGGGGAGATAAACGTCCATTTTAGTAGTGAGATCTTTCTACTAGCGGGGCATTTTGCCATGATGAGGTGTTCTAAATCAGTTCAAGATTGGGTCAATGGGAATGTTTCCCTAAACTTGGTCAAAAGTTTGGATAAGTGGATTAATTGCAAGGGTTGAATGGAGAGCATTCTGTTTGAGGGATTAATCTTTCAATTAGTTGCATACTCTTTAGTGGACGTTGATACCAAACATTAAGAATTGAGAAATCTTTGAAAGATTGCCAAATTAGTTTAGTGTGGATATCTAGAGTTACTTCCGGGACATAAGGAATCAAACACAGAGGAGTTGTGGGGAATGGATGTGGAGCCAGCTACTATCGAAGGGAGTCCCAGATCTCGCATGCTCCTCTCAATAGAGGATCAAAGGAAGCCTTCATATATACTTTATGCGATGGGAATAAGAGATCTGTTACAGTACTAGTAGTGTGCACAGGTACGCACGGTGTGGGACTCCCTGACCCTTACCAACAACCGGAGGGATAAACAACTTCAAAAGGGATTTATGAAACACCTTATGCACCCTCCAAGAACCCGGTAATTCAATTCATAAGCTAGAGGATTAATGACTCGCGTTATGGCAAAGGGACCGATAAAACACGGCGCAAGCTTTGCCGAGGGGAGCTTCAATTTTAAATTCTTCATGGACAGATAAACCTTCTGACCGACCTCAAATGGTTCCGACACAGTGGACCTTTTACAACTACGTAGTTGCATACGGCCACTTGCTTCCTCCAGATTCTTGTGCACACCATTGCAGACCTCCTGCAACCCACTAGTGACAACATCAACAGCGGGACAAACTGTAGGTACTGGAATGGAAGTCAGGAACCGGGGATGTTGACTGAACACACAGAAGAAAGGTGATACCCCCATCGCAGAACTGATACGATTATTTTTGATCCTCTCGTCCACAAAAAGACGCAAGTATTGTACTGTACTAGGTCTGGATTTTTACATTCCGTTTGCCCATTCGTCTGCGGATGAAACACTGATGAGAAAGACAGAGATGTTCCCAAGTTTTTACAGAATCTTATAATCTCTCTAATGAAAATCTTCACTAATTCAGCAGCAGATGGTAATTTTTCCAAAGGAACAAAATGGGCCATTTTTGAGAACCTGTCAACAACTACCAAAATGGTGGAAAAACCTTGTGACAGGGGCAGGTCAGTGACAAAATCCATGGACATGTGCGACCATGGCCTACCAGGTACGGACAATGGCATTAACGGTCCCTCAGGGCTCTTACAGCGACTCTTACCACGTGCACAAGCTGAACACTGATTTACGAATTCGGCCATGCCGGGCCACCAGTAGAAACGGGAACATAGCTTGAGAGTCCCCTGGACCCCCGGATGCCCTGCAAAAATGGAGGAATGAGACTCCTCCAGAACCAACAGCCGCAGGGACATCGGTACAAATAACTTCCCTGCCGGAACCCCCCTGGAGCTTCTTGTTGATATTCCTGAAGCTGAGCCGGAAGGTTCCGTGTCAGGGCTGACACCAGGTGGGAGGATGCCTTCTGGAGAAGAGTCCTTAACCTCTGGAGTCCCGAAACTACGGGAGAGGGCATCAGCTTCCACATTTTTATCTCCCAGCAGGTACGTGATTGTAAAAATCGAATATCGAGAAGAAAAGCGCCCACCTGGCTTGCAGCGCATTGAGATACTTACCAAGAACTTAGAGTATCTTAAGAATGCTATCAGTGAAGACTGTCACCTGGTGTCGAGCCCCCTCCAGAAGATGACACCATTCCTCAAATGCCCATTTTATTGCCAGCGGTTCCCTGTTCCCAACATCGTAGTTGTGCTCAGCGCTACTGAATTTACGGGAAAAGAAGGCACACGGATTATAAGCTGAACGGCCCACCAATACTTGAGAGAGGACTGCACCCACCCCAACCTCAGAAGCGTCTACTTCCACGAAAAAGAGCCTTTGAGGGTCCAGCTGAGCAAGCATCGGCGCGGTGGAAAAAGCCCTCTTAAGTTCCTCAAACGCCTCTGAAGCTTCCGGAGACCATGGCGTCATGTCCGCTCCTGTCTTAGTGAGATCAGTCAGCGGTTGTGCAATCACTGAAAATTTTCTGATAAATTTTCTGTAAAAGTTGGTAAACCCAAGAAAGCGCTGAAGAGCCTTCAAATTATCTGGTTTAGCCCATTGTGTGATTGCCGCAACCTTGTCTGACTCCATACACACATCAGTTGGAGTAATGATATACCCAAGGAATGTCACACGTTTGACCCCAAATGAGCACTTCTCCAATTTAACATACAATTGGTACTCGCGTAGTCACTCTAACACTAAATGTAAATGTCTAACATACGTGTCCCAATCCGACGAGTACACCAAAATGTCGTCCAAATAGACAACCATAAAAACCCCTAGATAATCGTGGAAGACTGCGTTCATAAACCCCTGAAAAACTGCAGGGGCATTGCATAACTCGAAGAGCATAATCAGACACTCGAAGTGCCCCAACGGGGTGTTGAACGGGGTCTTCCACTCATCACCAGACTTAATACGTATAAGATTATTAGCCCCACGAAGGTCAATCTTAGAGAACCAGCGTGCTCCCACCACCTGATTCAACAGATCCAGGATCAGAGGGAGTGAGCACTGACTCTTTATGGTGATCTTGTTTAAACCCCGATAGTCAACACAAGGCCGCAAAGACCCATCTTTCTTTTCAATAAAAAATAGGCCTGCTCCAGCTGGTGACTTTGATGGTCTCATATGTTCCTTGGCTAAAGCCTCTGAAATATAGGATTTAAGAGCCTTTTGCCCCCGACCTGACAGATTAAATATGGCCCCTTTAGGGATGGGACTATCCAGGACAAGATTAATCCTACAATCCCATTTGCGATGTGGGGGTAATACCTCATAAAGCTTCTTAGAGAACACATCTCGAAAATCCCGTTAATAGTCCGGAATACTAATAGTATCGATGGAACACAATGTAACAGGCACTAGATGATCCTGACAGAACCCTCCCCACTGAACTAGCTCCAGAGTAGTCCAATCGAACTGAGGATGTGTGCCCTAGCCACGGCAATCCCAGAACGGTATCCACCGACATCTTCTCCATGACCAGTAATGAAATAACCTCCGAATGTAATGCGCCCACCATGAACCGAAGTTCTGGTGTCCTCCAAGGCACTACCCCAGAGGACAGAGCGGTTGCATCGATACTGGTAAAGTAGATCGGTAAACCTAACGCGGTAAAACTAGATAACAGTGGTCTTACAAAATGCAAATGGATAAGGTTCACAGCCGACCCAGAATCAATAAATGCCTGTCCCACCCTATGAAAAGCCTTTAAAGACACGCTATAAGGCACCACTAATTTAGGGAGTTGCTGACCTCCTAGATAACCCTCCCGACAGTCACCTAGACGCTGAAGTTTTGCCCCTGGCGAAGGGCCAACAACTTACTGACTGCGTAACCTGCACAATCAGGTTCATCAAAAATATTCCCGAGCTCAATGAAAAAAGAATTTACCGACTGCAGACAAGCGAAATCAGCCAGTAAAGAATAGGCCCATGACTGAGGCCCTTCTCTGAGCAAAGACATAACAATCCCCAACCGTTGGGGCTCGGACCCAGAGAAACAAGGCCGCAAGTGAAAAAAAACTACTTACAAGCCTCCCGTAAGACAAATAATTTTTTTCCGGTCCCCCAAGAACACCTCGGGTAATGGGCATTTAGGTTCAGGTAGTGGATCAGCGGGCACAACCAACCGCTGCTTATGATGGCTGAGACGCCCTGACAGGTCCTGAATAGAGATGAGCGAACGTGTTCTTCCGAGCTTGATATTCGTGCGAATATTAGGGTGTTCGGTATGTTCGTTATCCGTAACGAACACCATGCGGTGTCCGGGTTACTTAAACTTTCTTCCCTGAGACGTTAGCGCTTTTTTTTGGCCAATATAAAGACAGGGAAGGCATTACAACTTCCCCCTGCAACGTTTAAGCCCTATACCACCCCCCTGCTGTGAGTGGCTGGGGAGATCAGGTGTCCGCCTGATATGAAAGTCTGCCCCTCCCGCGGTTCGCTATGGATGCATTCTATATGCGCTCAATGGGGCCAGCGGCAGCAGCGCTGACCCCATTGAGAACATATAGAAGACAAATCCTTCTTCTCTGGCACAGCTGTAACAGCTGTAGCAGAGAAGAACGATGTTTGCCCATTGAATTCAATGGAGCGGCAATACAGCATGTTCCACTGAATGCAATGGGCTGCCGGCGATCGCAGGCTTGAAATCCCCGCCTCCAGAAACACAGCCAATCACAGCCATTCAATGACATCATTGTCATTGGCTGTGATTGGCTGAAGGCACGTGTCTTTCTGGAGGCAGGGATTTAAAGCCTTTCATAGAGAAAGCAATACTCTGCCGTGGACCAGGAGGGAGTGACAGCCTGCAGGAGCGCCGCAGATCATCTAAAAACGTAAGTAATGCTTTTTATTCTTTGCTCCACTGTATTGCCGGCGTATAAGGTGACAGTTGGGGGGTCGTCTTATACGCCCGGTCGCCTTATACGCCGGTATATATTTTTAGTGTAACACATTTCTGGATGAATTGCAGGAAAGGGGTTATATATTTAACCCCTTTCCGACCATTCATCCTGCGATCGCGGGCAGCCCATTGCATTCAGTGGAACATGCTGTATTGCCGCTCCATTGAATTCAATGGGCAAACATCGTTCTTCTCTGCTACAGCTGTTACAGCTGTGCCAGAGGAGGACGATCTTTATGCTGACAGTGGGGGGGGGGGGGGGGGGGCACTCTTGCCGCTATTGTGGCTTAATAGTGGGACCTGTGAACTTGAGATGCAGCCCACCATGTAGCCCCTCGCCTGCCCTATCCGTCACTGTGTCATTCCCATCACTTTCTTGAATTGCCCAGATTTTCACACATGAAAACCTTAGCGAGCATCGGCGAAATACAAAAATGCTCTGGTCGCCCATTGACTTCAATGGGGTTCGTTGTTCGAAACGAACCCTCGAGCATCGCGGGAAGTTCGTTCCGAATAACGAACACCCGAACATTTTGGTGTTCGCTCATCTCTAGTCCTGAACCCTCCCGGCCAGGTCACGAATCTGACCGGTAATTGTATTGTAGGACTCCATTCACACCATGAATCTCACGACAGGAAACCGCAGGAAAATATTTTTTGGGCCAGTTATTATGTTACATTACTAGCAGTATGCACAGGTACGCACGGCGCAGGACTCCCTGACCCTTACCCACGCCAATGTCCCTTCCTGGAGGTAGCCCCAAAGGTGGACAGGTCCAGGCCGCCAACACTGACCCTACGCTGCCTAGTGGCAGGACAGAGAGGAACCGCCGTACATATGCAAATGACAACTTACTAGTACTGACAGGCTAGGCAGATGGAATAAAACAACGCGACAGGAAAACCACAGAACACAGGCAGAGCTGGATCGAGACCAGGTAACTTCCACTGGAGCAGGACAAAAGTCAAGCACACAGGGAACGGAACCAATAACTGCCAACGGCTATCAGCAGCTGCCAGACTATATTCAGGAGTCTCCACCCCTTGGGTGGATACCAATCAAGCCTGCTGACCGGAGCTCCCACCAGCCACTATAACTCACAGAGATAGAGCGCGTGTGCCTCCTCTAGCAGGCACGCGCGCGCCACATGCCGCGCCCGAACACCGGAGCACGGCGCCGCCGCTCGCCGACCCAGATGTGGGTGCAACACCATCCTAGAACGCCGCGGCAAACCGTGCCACTGCCACCCAGGGTCCCTGACTGGCCTCATGATAACAAGATCTCTATTAAAATTCTATTCCGTATAAAGCTTGAGCTAGTTTGCTAATGACCTTGTTCTTAGAGTGTTTTGTCACTTCCAACCATCTGTTTATTTGAATTGTCTTGTAATAATATAGCATGTATGGGAGGTTTATCATGCTATCCTCTGGGTGAGGAGGCCATGAGCTATATGTGGTCTCTTATGTTTGCCATAGGAATCTAGAGAAGAGTGATTTGATCGAATTGAAGAAAATTTTGAATAGAGATGAGTGAGCGTACTCAGTAAGGACAGATACTCGAGCGAGTATCGTCCTTACCGAGTATCTGCCTGTTGACCGCAAAGATTCGAGTGCCGGCATGGGTGAGCGCTGTGTTGCGGGAGTGAGCAGGAGGGAGCAGGGGGAAGAGATATACCCCGCGAATCTTTGCGGGCGAGCAGGCTGGTACTCAGTAAGGACGATACTCTCTCTCTCGAGTATCTGTTTTTACTGAGTACGCTTGCTCGTCTCTAATTTTGAAAGGTATATTGGAAGCATTTGCAGCTTGTACAGTATTTTTGGTATAATGTATGTTTGCAGTATATATTTGCGCCCAAGATAGAACCGGAAGATCATATGTAGGTAGTAATGAGGCTTTTTCCTTCAGAAGAGAGGCATCGTTTTTATTGTACAAGTTAAAGATTTTTTGTGATCTGTACTCCTAGATATGCATAATGGTGGTCTGCCTATTGGAAGTGACTAGTAGATAGTATTTCATTTGCAATCCCCGAGGGGAGCATTATATTAGGCACTGTTGACGGAGGAATTTACTTTGAAATTTGATAGGGAGCCGTATACTTGTAGACTGTTGTTTAGTTTTGGAAGACCTTGTTCTAAGTTTGATACAATAAATACAATATCATCTGCGAATACCACCAATTTTAGAGAATAGTAGTCTACCTTTAGTCCCTGTGTCACCATTTGTATCTTGTCTCACCATTTGGAGAATTTCCAAGGAGAAAATAAAAAGGGCTGGGGATAGTGGGCAGCCCTGGTGTGTGCCATTTGATATATAGAAGGGGCGCAAGAGAGTGTCGTTAACTTTAACCTAAGCATGAGGGAGTGAGTATAAAGAAAAAATTGCTTGGATTAATGTAGATGGAAAGTTATTTACAGAAAGTAACGACTTCTTAAAAGTAATTTTTATTGGTAAATTATTAAAATTAGGGCTACGTGACTAACAATACCATGAAGTCGAGAATGTAAACCGCAGTACCCAGTAACATACACGATAGGAGGCACACTCAGTACCCGGCTATGATGGTTAGCCAGAGACGGAAAGAGTGCTCCAGCAGTGATTAGGTTTATTACAGTTCTCTCATAAAGGATCAGAATGCACTTACTTCAAGATCTGAACTGCTTAATGACATATAGGCTTAAAGGAGATGTCCCGAGGCAGCAAGTGGGGTTATACACTTCTGTATGGCCATAATAATGCACTTTGTAATATACATTGTGCATTAATTATGAGCCATACAGAAGTTATAAAAAGTTTTTTACTTACCTGCTCCGTTGCTAGCGTCCTGGTCTCCATGGTGCCGACTAATTTTTGGCCTCCGATGGCCAAATTAGCCGCGCTTGCGCAGTCCGGGTCTTCTGCTGTTCTCTATGGGGCTCCGTGTAGCTCCGTGTAGCTCCGCCCCGTCACGTGCCGATTCCAGCCAATCAGGAGGCTGGAATCGGCAGTGGACCGCACAGAAGAGCTGCGGTCCACGGAGGAAGAGGCCATCTTCAGCGGTGAGTAGAGAAGTCACCGGAGCGCCGGGATTCAGGTAAGCGCTGTGCGGGTGGTTTTTTTAACCCCTGCATCGGGGTTGTCTCGCGCCGAACGGGGGGGGGGGTTTAAAAAAAAAAAAACCCGTTTCGGCGCGGGACATCTCCTTTAAGATAGTAAACAGCAGGACCATCTATAAGAAAGCAAACACAATCTAAATAAGTTGGCCAGTCTCCTAGGACAGACACACTTGTACACAAGTGTGATGCCTATATAGGGAGAGCAGCAGATTCAAAAGAAACATCCTGATCCATAGAAAAAAATATCTCTTAGATGCATCCCAAACAATAAATATGCTAGAAGGTATGACACATAGTCCACTTCATTAGGGGGCGTAGGATGCCTAAGACCCATTATTCGTATTCAGGGTTCAGTATATTGGATGGGATGTCATGTCTGCCCCAGTGACTTTTGGATGGAAATTTAAATCTATTTAGAACTGCCCGTATAAAGGACCAATCCACTCTATCGTAAGCGTAATCCTAAAAAGATTAAGGGGATCTTTCTTTTTGAGCATATTTTATGGCATGTAGGAGGCATGTGGAGTTGTCCTTGCCCTCTCTGCCAGCTACGAAACCAGCCTGCTCTTCGTTAATCAATCTTGGGATGAGTTTGTTTATCCGCCTGGATAGGAGTTTTGCCCATATTTTGACGTCTTAAATTCAAAAGGGAAACAAGTCTGTAGCTGCTGCAGAGAAGGCAGTTTTACCCGTCTTTGTGAATTACAGTGATGTATGTTTCTCGTGTTTGTTTGGCCACGTGTGCACCTTCTAGGATGGCATTCAGTGAAATAGCTAGATGTGGGAGTATTATTTCTTGGAATTTCCTGTAATATGCCAGTGTGAAGCAATCAGGGCCTGGGCTTTTGTGTAATGGTAAGCTGTTTAAAACCAAAGTTAGTTCCTGTAGCGAAACCATGAAAGTCAGAGAGGAAGTTTCATCTGGACCCAGAGAAGGTCTAGTAGTGCCATTATGTTATTCAGTGTTTTCATTCAAACTGTATAAATCTGAATAAAACTCATGAAAGCTATTTTTGCTGTATCTGTTTGTTATTTTCAATGTGTCCTTTATTCTCAAAATGTGTGTTTTTTTCCTTTTTTTTTTTTAACAAAGAAGACATGGGATGGCCTCCTTTGTTGCCACAAGAATAGAGCGGATGTTTGTAGTATGGTAGTGATTTGGCGAACCTATTATTCAGAATATCTTTGAGCCTCTCTCTCAATGCAGTCAGGTTTTTTGGGGCCTATTGTGCTTTTGTTTTGTTTCGATATTTGCTCTGGATTGAAAATTTGTGAGAGAATATCCTTGACATTCCTTTGCTTTTGTTGTTTTTTGAAGCGCCTAGTACAATGAATATGCCTCTGATGTATGCCTTATGTGTTTCTGAGATTAGTGGGTGCTTATCTGTAGATTGCGCATTATCCTTAAAAAATGGTTTAAATGCGTGGATATAGTTTTGTAGACTTCTTGGTTATCCAGGAGAGATTCATTCAGTCTCCAACACCAACTTCTGTATGGGTGGGAGGACAGGTTTAACTTGACTGTGACCGGTGCATAATCTGTTATATTTCCTAGATTGGAGTTCTTGATTTATGGGATTACATTCGCGGATAGTAGGATTGAAGGTTCTCCATGCATCTACTACCTGTAGATCCTGAAGGAGGTTATATAGTTTTTTCTGAGCCTGTTGCGAGACCTGTGATTCCCCTGACGAGGAATCCAATATGGGATTTAGGGTGAGATTAAGGTCGGACCCTAGTATTATGTGGCCTTCTGCAAATAATGTGAGTTTGCTTAGGGCGTCTGACAACCAGGTAATGTTTTTTGTTGCGTCCATACACGTTTACTAGCATGAATATCTCTGAGTGGATTCTGCCTTTTACAAATAGCATTCTACCTTATGTGTCAGTGAGATCGCTTATGAACGGGAACAGGACTGAGAGGTGTATTGCTATGGCTACTCCTTTAGCCGCAGAAGATAAGTGGTTGCTTAAAAAACATTTTGAGAGGAGATGTTTTGGAAGCTGTGGGGACTTAATGCCATTAAAGTGAGTCTCCTGGAGGAATGCTATCGATGTTCGCAGGTTCATTAAGAGCCAGAACACCCTGCTCCTCTTCTGCAGAGAATTTAGAGATGTGAGAGTGATTGAGCTAGTCATGGCAGATAAATGTTACCTGGAGAAGTTATCTTTTTGTACAGTCGGTTGGTTTAGGATAGGTAATGGGGTTGACGAGGTATCTGGTTGGGGAAGGGGGTTCTGTATGGATCTCAAGGGAAAGGGTTAGTTGGGGAGGAGAACAACCTCCACATGGCAGGGGACCTAGATCCTCCTGCAGTATAGAATATTCATTCCGCTTAACTGAGAGAGCCTAATGGAGGCTCAAACTGGCGAGAACGAAGTATAACTATAAAGTTACCAGAAAAGACAAATTAGTGTCTTGTCTGATCTCATGTGCAGATAACGATTGATTTAGCTAGGTAGGATTCTTTTTTTTGATGTATCTAGCTAGTTCTATTATAAGGATAGCAGTGTGATTGTTTGGTTGAACAATGGCCGGCATTGCAACCAGGGGGAGCACAGGGAGGAGGGGGGGGGGGGGGGAAGCTGCACATACTACGTTAACAATCTGTATTGATGTTGATATGCCCAGGGTATGGCCTTCTAATGTAGCAAATGGTGGCCCGGGCACCATGCCCAGTCTGTGTCGGGACAGCACCCCTCCTGATCTCTAATCCCATCAGAGGTAGGAGTCTCACAGTCACAGCCAGGGGGTTAAGGTGCCTTCACATGTAGCTTCAAGAGCCCTCTGACTGATCTATCCTATGTGGTCTAAAACCTAGATCACCACTCTGCGGTGACTCAAGGGGAACAGGTAAGTATCCCCAGTCCTGATCCAAGCCAACTGCCCACACCCTGGAGGGAAGCAAATACCAGGCCCTCTGCATGAATGTAGCATATAGACAGTATATGAATATGGGATAAACAACCCGAGCAGAGGGAAGGGTCACATTGCCACCACTGGGAGCACACAGTGCCCATGGTTGCAGCAGCAAGAGTCCCCTGACTGCTCCTCTATACGTGGGTCTCACATTTTCACCGCTCTGCGGCCAGCCGAAGGGTCGGGTCCACCCAGGGGTGCATTGAACACCCCCAGGGCCCATCCAAGCCACCGCTCACTGAGCGGAGAGGAGGAGCTCCACACATTCTTCGTGAATAACATATAAACAATGTGAGTTTGCGAAAAGAAAATCGAAAAACAACATAAATATTAAAATAAAATTAACTGGTTGCATAATGGTAATGAGACCAGCTACTTAACAGCTGTTCCAACAAGTATAATCACCTCCTTCCAGGACATTTGCCTAAGTGTTTTAGGGAGGCCTTCCAGATCTGTTGATGACATCAGGAGGCTATCTGGATTGGTGTTGTGCCCAGGCTTCCCTAGGCTCACTCAACTGCCTCAGGTATATGAACTAGGATATGTTTACTGTCTTTCTGGATGGCCAATCCAAAGAAGAACAGCCAGGAATACTGTAGGTTCTTGGTTCTCAGGGCTTCGAGAAGGAGTTTCAGTTGTCTTCGCTTGACAAGTGTGGAGAGGGCTAAGTCTTGGAAGAATTGGAAGTTTGTTTCTTCATATTTTATTTTTCTTTGTTTCTAGCTGCTAACAATATGGCCTGTGTATCAATGTATAAAAAATGAGTCTGCAGATTACATTTCGTGGTGGGTTGCCCAGTCTTGGCTTAGGGCGCACTGCCCTATGGATTCCTTCTATGACTACAGACTGTGCTCTTTCCCCACCATGGAGTTCTGTGAAAATTTGTTTGCTATGGTTTGAAGTGTATCTGATGCCTAGGATTCAGGTAGGCCTTTGTTCCTGATGTTACGGCGGTGGCTCCTGTTCTCCTGATCTTCAATGAGAGTCAGTGCTCGGTCAATTTGGTTTCTTTGTTGTGTGACATATGCGGCCAATGCATTGGTTTGCATAGTAATGGCTGTACAGACATTTTCCAAGTCTTCCACTCGATGGCCAATGTGCTGAACCTCTGCTTTAATATCAGCCAGCTCAGACATAACTGGCTTTAAGGCCTCTGCCAAGGCTTTCCTGAGTAAGTCTTTGAAAATATTTGGCTGAGGGGTGTTGTTTGTAACTACCTCACTGCTACTCTCAATGTTCGAGTTGGCTAAAACTTCCTCCTCAGTTGTATGAGAGGCTGATTATTTTGGAGGTTCCTGCAGGGGAATGCACACCTCTCTTTTGTAAGAAGCGTTGAAGGTCTGCCTGACTTTTTGATGAGGTCTGCATCCCTGATGGGTGACTGGCTTTATCTCTTCCGATTTTCACCATGGTGTAGCTAGACGTAGCTCAATTGAAGCTGCATAGGGCACAAGTGTGGCAGAGTTTCTAAATCACATCTCTTTCACAGCTTGAGTTACGGTTAGAAACAAGGCTGCTAAGAAAATAAGTACAGTAGAACCTCAACTAACGTCATTAATCCGTCCGGAAGCAATGGACTTTAGTAGAAATCAATGTTAGTTGAGGACATTCTTTCCATAGGAATTAAATCTAAATAATTGGTTCTAGACGTTCCAAAAAACACACCAAACCCCATTTAATAGACAATAACACTGGTATTTAATACTAAAAAGAATAACTAACAATACTGAATGAATATAAAACACAAGTGTAAAGAATAAATTAACATTTAACAGGTTTTTGGACATTTAGCATACAGTGCTTTGACATAGGACTGCAGGAACATCATTATAGCAGTACATATCACTGTGTTATCTGTGCTTTGACATAGGACTGCAGTATTTATTTGCAAACGTTTCTTTACTGTACTGTACTCATCTGTACAGTACTTACATTTTGCAGTACAGTGGGGATTCAAGAGGTAGGCAGCGTTAAGCCGGCACTTTGGGGATTCACCTGCTGTACTGTAAGGAGGCAGGCAGATACAGCAATGTTCAGCCGGCACTGTGGAGAAGGGAGGGGGAGGAGTAGGCGCTCGCTGATGCAGGAGAGGCAGAAAGTGTCCGGCATCAGCTGTGCGCCGACTCACTGAGCGGTGCCCGGGGTCATGAAGCGGTCGGTGCCCTTATCCAAGGAATGCAACATTATTTGAGGAACAGCTGCTGCCCTAACACATCAACTTAAGTTGAAAACAGTGTTACTTAAGAGCAATACTACTCAAGGGTTTACTGTACTTCATTCAATGGTAACTGAATGGTATTTGGGGGAGGTGTTATACTGAATCGTGGCCTATCACCTTCTAAGGTGTGTATGTGTGTGTGTGTGTGGGGGGGTGTAGTAAGCTGGGTCAGAGGTAGTTCACCAAGCTGAGCAGATGTGTAGGCCTGTGTAGTTAGTTAAAGGGGTTGTCCCGCGCCTAAAGTGAATTTTTTTTTTTGCCCAGTCCCCCAGTACCTGTAAAAGAATACTGCTGCCAGGTGTTATTAAAAAAAAAATTCCCTTACCTGAATCCCCGTTCAGCAACTTTAAAAAATCTTCTTTCCAAGATGGCTGCCGCTGGTCTTCTCCCACGATGCACCACGGGTCTTCTCCCATGGTGCACTGTGGATGTTCTTCTGCTGTCTGAGCTCCATTGCCGATTCCAGCCACCTCATTGGCTGATCGGCACCATGTGACGGGGCGGAGCTACGCGATGATGCTGAGAAGGGGAAGGAGCCAGGACGCAGCTCGTGAGCAAGGACCTTACAGAAGGGGATTCCTCTCTGCGCGACTGTTCCGGCGACCAGAGAAGCAGTCTGCTCGTCGCCATGGAGACGGGGACGCCAGCACCAGGAGGGGGTAAGTGTATAACTTCTGTATGGCCAATATTTAATGCACGATGTTTATTACAAAGTGCATTAATATGGCCATACAGAAGTGCTTAACACTACTTGCTTCTGCAGGACAACCCTTTTAAAGTCCACTGCAGCTTGAAAGAGTACAAGAGATGCTGTGTTACTAACTGCAGGCTCAGCTTTCCCCTCCTAGGCCCAGACACTGTATCCAGTGCCAGCGGATTGTGTGTTCTCAGGACGCTGATGTCAGATTACTTTGGCCCAGGTGCCTCCTGCGGAATTATGTATGTCTGCAGGCCGTGTTCTGCTATGTAGGAGGAAGCTGCATCTGCTAAGGGGCTCTATTAATCTAGACCATGGCTTTGTAGGCCGCAAGTCTGCTGGTCTCACTCACTCCCATATGCCGGGGACCCTGGGTAGCCGTGCTCTTCTTCCCCTGCGATTTGAGCAGAGTAGTACCTGTGGTATCCCGTATAGCCTCTGGGTCCGGAGCCCCTGGAGGCATGTTACGAGTAAGCATGGTCCCCGACACTTTAGTGCCCGGCTTGTTAGGCCCAACTAGGCTGCACGGATCCACCAACCTGCACAGAGATCAAATACGCTATAAGGCTATATGCACTGATCTTAAAATAATATCAATATCTCTGTATAGAAGAAAAAGTCTGACAATACTGGCCTCCAGTGAATATATTTTATTGAGATAATAGGAATCACAACTTGGTAACCTCTTGATTCATATATGTAGGTGTGTGTTTGTCAAGCTCAACTATGTACAGTATGTGAGCTGAAACTAGGATTTATATTATCACAGTAAAATGTATGCTGGTGTTGTCAGGCAACGTTTTCTTGTGGATTTTGGATACAAGTGGGGATTCACTTGGATAAAAATCTTGCAAATGCTATTGTTAACCACTGGCAATAAAGAGGTTATAACAATTTTAGAACACGGCACCAGAGTCATAATCATATAACCGCAGTTTAAGGGAATGTCTTGTGTGTTTAATTTTAGTTTCTTTAATTAGCTGTAAGTTTATAGAAGGGGTCTGCGCAAAACCCAGAACAAACGTCATGCTATTCACAGTTGTAGATTGTGTGTCAGATCAGACTAGGTCTTGATATAGTGATCAATACTTTGTCCGCTTCCGACATAGTAGTAAGTCAAAAAGAAAACAGATCATCCAGCACATCCTGACTGTTAAAATCAATCCATTAATTATACATTTAAAAGTATAAAGATCACTACTAGGCTACATGCACTCGAGCGAGAATCTTGCGCAGGTTTTCTGTGTTGCAAGACGCCCAAAGCTTGTGCAAATATGAACTCCATTCTTTTTATACCTTTCCAATCCAATTTGTATCCTGGTTTTCCTAGGGGGCTTACTCTTTTTCTGCTGTTATACAACAGCGCTATATGCTGGCTAAAGCCAGTACTGCATGAGGTGACACGTTGGATAGGCTCCGACAGCAGAGAGGCTGGCAATATACAGTAAGAGAACCCCGACGGACGTCTTCCAACATCGGAGCTGTACAGCCTTAAATCATAATGTCTTAAGATGTCAGACAGTGGATTGGAAAGGGTTAAGGAACTTATTCACATGAGTGATTTTTTTTGCCTCACAGTGATGCTGCGAAGTTTAAAATCGCTGCATGTCCTATCTTTTGGCGTTCCTTCGTAACGCCTCACCGGTTGTTTTCAATGGGACCTTGAAAGACACTACATGGCACTGGCTTGCCATGCAATATGATGTTTCCCATTGAAATCAATGGGAAACACTTGCAATCCACATGCCTCAGCATTGCAATTTCACAAGGCGTTTTTGAATGAAAAGCCGTGTAAAACGCACGTTGGCAAGTATGATATTGGGCAGAGTGTCTCAGCCCAATATCACGCTCACCTTTGTGAATGTAGCCTCACTTGGTCATATTCTTAATAGGCTTTTCCCTTTTACTAGTCAATGTGGCTCAACATCACATGTTGCATTTTAAATTGGTTCGAGAGCTACAACATGTTGGGATCCTTGGTTGTGGAGGAACTCGCTCACCTTTCATTAAGACTGTTTTCGGAATGTCTAGCGCATCTCTAATGAGCGGCGTTAAAGCTTGACTAGATTTATTGCATAGATTCTGTCTTTCGACTGAGAATGAATCGGGACAGCAATCAATAAAGAATATGTATGCAGTTCAACGTGTCAATTAAAAAAACCTAATGTAAACATTCTTCAATAAATCAGCGGCTCATAGAAACTGCATAGGGAAAAACGTTGGCCAAAATGAGATCTCCGGCTGTAGACACTGCTGCCTTACTCCCCTGGACGCTTTGACAGCCTAATATTAATGAGTTGCAAGTGTAGGGAACCATACCGTCGCAATGACACATCTCACAATGCAGACACTTGCGATGACAAACCTGAACGCTGACAGTAATAGGAGTGTTTAGTGAAGAGAAAGGATGACTCTAATAGAGATGCCACTGTTGACATCGAGCTGCTGCTGTACAAGCCACAAGCCAATTTTTTTTTTTTTTACTGGAACAGAATCTCATGACTCTGGCTCCATATCTGGTATATGCAAAAGGGACATTAGTCATAGACTGTCTCCCAGAAATCCTGCTATTACACCAGCCGTATTCACTTTGTATTTTTTCTACTTGACTGACCCCATTGAAGAAGTAACCAATCATTTCTGATTTAAAATATTTTCCATTTTTGGTACAACAAATGAGCTTTAATGCCAAAAAATAATTTATACCTGTCACACATGCAAATCACTGCAGTGCTTAGGTGGCGTTCTATTTACGTGTGCTATATTAGCTTCGAATGAATACTTCCTAAAACTGTGCTGCATTACAGATGCACATCAGACATCTGAAGGGGTATTCGGGAACATTTTGTAACTTTTTTGATTCATGACTAACAAGGCATCAGTGGATGATTGTCAAGGACCCACCACTCATTCCTCAGCAATCAGCTGATTCCGAGTGCCACTGTTGCTATGGTCAGTGGAGGAATCAGAAAGTGCTGACCATAGAAACAGCAGTTTGGTACTTCAGGCATAGCTCCCAACTGTCAAGAATCAACCGATCAGCAGAGATCTTAGCCGCAAAATTCTAGGCAGAATTTCATTGTGGTCAATGGTGTAACTAAAGGCTCATATGGTCAATTGCAAAAGTGCCGTTTGGCCCTCCATTTACCCCACATAATTTCTGTTCATGGTCTTCAGCTGTGGTGTGCCCTTAGTTTTCAGTGTTCCCTCTAAGCCTTTGCCGCTAGTGAGTGGGGAAGATAGGGACTTGTACACTCTTCCCTCGAAGCTGGGCAGTAAATAAAAATAAATTTTAATAGTTAACTGTAAGCAGCCTAATAATTAACTATAAATCAACCAAATACAAAGGGCCATATAACATGGTGGTCTAGGGCAGTAAAGCGGCTAATGTTAGTATGCCTGGTGGTTTATGGCATTAAGAGGCTTAATGTCAGAATCTCTGGTGATTTAGTGCAGTGAGGGAGTTAAAGGGGTGTTCCCATCTTTCCTTCTCATGATGGAGATGGAAAACCCGATCCCTCTGTTTCTGACCAGCTATGTTTGCATTGCTGTTATTGAAGTGAATGAGAGTTATGGAAACAGTATAGCACTGTCACTTCTATTGGAGCTATGCAAACAGCACTGTGCTGAAGCACTTATTTGTTTCAGAATTACCAGCCGCATGCCCAGTAAACACAGCAGCAAATTCGCCTCTTGGCTATAAAAAGCCAAGATGGGAAATACACCTTTAATAGCAGTATACTTAATGATCTAGTGTGGGGAGAGGGTTAGTGTAAGGATACTTTGTGAATCGGAGCAGTGTAGAGGTTAATATTCGCAAACCTGAGGGTCTAAGACAGTAAGGGGGTTCAAAAAGTAAGGATCCCTGGTTGTCTAGGTCATTAAAGAGGCTAATGTCATAATTCCTAGCGGTCTAAGGCAGTGAAGGAGGTAACATAAGGATCACTGGTGGCCTTTGAGAGCCAGATTGTTAATGCTGCATACCTGGGGTCTAGCTCGGCTCTCTAGGCTTTGGTGTTGCCCTAGCTGTAACTTTGTGTTTCCTCCCTATACTGATCATAAATATGAGTGCAGGGAGAAGACTGAGTAGCAAAGTTTTCTCTATGATCAGGCAGTATATACCAGAATGGTTAAAAGATTTGGGGTATAACGTGCGACCTATAGACATATATAATGGATTTTTGCCAAACCTCTCTGTTTATTTATAAAACCAGCATATAAACACGCTTCGAGGTCAGTAGACCTCTTCCTCAGTACTTGCTGGGGACACTCTATACATATTAAAATAGCCATTATCAGAGTGAAGGATAAAAATGGAAAGGGATAACAATGTAAAAGCAGTGATATATACGGAAATTGAATCCATTAAGGATAGTTACAGGTATAATTTGAAATTATAAAAATGAAGAGCAAGCAACAAAAAAAACTGTAATCTTTGTTTAAAAAATATGCAGCTAATAAATAGCTATTAGGCAGACAATAAAATAATTTCATTACCATTTTACATGAATGCATAATAAATCTGTATATAAAGGTTGTAGATGACTTCATTTAAAAACATACGGGATATGAATCAAAAGCTATTCATTCCTTGGTTACATGACAGAGAACTGGCTAAAACCTTTTTATTCTAACAATATGCTTTAAATATTGAGATAAAATAAATACAGACAAAATAAACAGAAAACCGGTTCTTGCTAAAAAGATATCTTTATAAGTATCATATAAAAGAATAATACACCGCCTCGCATAAAAAACATGATGTGCAGTGGGTGGCATCAATAACCAATGAAAGGATGTGGGGATGAATAAGCTCATTGTGGCGAATCGGTTCTGTTTCCTTTTCTTGTGTGTAATACATGCGCTGATATATGATAGGTGCATAAATAGATAGTAAATGGTAAAAACAAAATAATTGACAGAAATCTGATGTGTGGGTGAGAATAAATAATTTCTTGTGCAATTAATAAATAAAATTAGCTGCTAAATAGCTTTATATACAGAATATTGAGTATTTAGTAAACTGACGAGAGACATTTAGATGAATTTGCTACGATTTTTATTTAACCCTTTGCAATCCAATTTTGGATTCAGGGTTTCCTAGGGGTTTTTCTCCTTCTGCCATTATACAATGGCACCATCTGCTGGCTAGAGCCAGTACTGCAGTATGTAACATGCTGGAGAGGCCCCCCGACAACAGAGCAGCCAGTAATCTGCAGTAAGAATGCTCTGCCGGACGTCTTCCGACATCAGAGCTGTACAGCCTTCAATCAGAATGTCTTTAGATGTCAGACAGTGGATTGGAAAGGGTTAATCTCATTCTATATAATCATGTGGGGCTGATTATTGTTTGAATGTGGCGGTAAAAGATCTATCGTCTGGATACTGGCGGGTGTCTTTGAGAGAAAATCCAGCAATGTTTCAGTAAAGCGCAGGGGTGCTATTTAAATTGCCGGTTGGCGAGAAGAAGAAGGTGGGCAAGTGAAGTACAGAGGTGGACGCATGCGCTGTGTGACACCGGGATGGGAGACCGCAGAGTCCGCTAGCGGGGCACATATGCACCACTGTTATAGCTTGTAACGTAGCCAGAAGGGCAGGAGAATAGCCAGGATGTAGCAGAGTCCAGCAGGGAAAAAAGTTAGCATCATAAAATTTATATGGATGTTTGTTCATGGAGGGAGAGAAAATCTAATTTATTATTATGATAGTTGAGCCAGTCAATGAATGGCTGTGATTGGACATCAAGCCAGCGCCGCGAACCAATCACAGCAATCTATTGCTGGAGGCAGTGTTCTCAAACCTCGCTTACAGTAATAGATGATCTGTCAGTGCGCGGAAACCCTGGAACAGCGCCAGAGACCAGCGGAAGGGACCCCGACAGCATCTACAATGTGAGGATTGCTTTTTTCCATCTAGTGTAGCTAGAGCTGATTTTTGGGGTAGGATTTATATTTCAAGCCCTCCTCACGAAAATAGGTGTCTGGTTAACGCTGCCAGAAACGCTGCAGCGAGTTGTGCCCCGTTTTCAGCAGTGCTGAAACTGCTGTCCATTCATTTTAATGGGTGACGCAGGGCTGAAAACACTTGTGTAAATAGTCCCATTGAAATGAAAGGGAGCGTTGTACAGCGTTTAGAGCTGTGCTGAAAAAACAACGCTAAACGCTGTACAAAAATGTGCTTTGGTGTGTTTTTTGGAATGTCTAGAACGGATTAATTGGATTTACATTGATTCCTATGGAAATAATTGCCTCAAATTTCATTGGTTTTAAGTTTAGATGATTGCTCTTGGACGGATTACCAATGAAACTAGAGGTTTGACTGTGTGTATATGTATATGTGTGTGTATGGAAAATGAATGAATATCAAGTGTTTAAGTGTATTCACATATGCACGTCAAATATTCTCTAGTACTTCATTCAGGCCCATGGGTAGAAGGGTATTTATACATCCAGAGCGTCTCTCTTCTCTTCTTGAGAGTTCTGAATCCGTCTGTTGTATTTGTTGGTATCTGTTCCAGCACTTTTACTGTAAATGCATTAAAATCACACTTATGTTTTAGGGCTGCGTGACTGGACATACAATGCTTTAAAAATCCATCTGTGCGTATTTATTCTACATCTACGGGTTTGTATAGTACGCCCTACGTACTGGGGGCGACACAAGCATTGTAGCATATAGATAACTAAGTTAGAAACCTTTGTAAACTGTTCCTCTATCCGGTCATTTTCATTCATGGTGTAACTAGTGAAATTGATCATTTTGTCCATAATATTTGAACAGCCCTTGCAGCGCCTCTTGTTACACCTATGACCGTCCACTATGTCTGGGAAGAAATGTTGGATATCCTTTTAACATTTCTTTTGCTATTTCAGATTGCTTGGTGCTAGACAAGTTTTTACAGATCTTGCTTTGCTTTTCTAAAAATAAGGTGTGGTTCTGGTGGAATTATTTTTGTCCGATGCGGGTCTTGTAGGAGGACTGGCCAATACTTTTTAAAGATATACCTGATGGTTGGGTGTGACGAATTGGAAGTGGTAAGGAAACGGAGAGTAATTTCTATGAGTCCTCATCGTCTCTTTTTTTCTTGAGGGCTTCCATTTGGGATTTGCTTTTTTACATCATTATCCCTTTCCATTTTCCCCTTCACTCTGATAATGGCTATTTTAATTTGTATAGTGTGTAGAGATGAGCGAGCACCAAAATGCTCGGGTGCTCGTTACTCGGGACGAAATTTTCGCGATGCTCAAGGGTTCGTTTCGAATAACGAACCCCATTGAAGTCAATGGGCGACCCGAGCATTTTTGTATATCGCCGATGCTCGCTAAGGTTTCCATTTGTGAAAATCTGGGCAATTCAAGAAAGTGATGGGAACGACACAGCAACGGATAGGGCAGGCGAGGGGCTACATGGTGGGCTGCATCTCAAGTTCCCAGGTCCCACTATTAAGCCACAATAGCGGCAAGAGTGCCCCCCCCCCCTCCCAACAATTTTTACTTCTGAAAAGCCCTCATTAGCAATGCATACCTTAGCTAAGCACCACACTACCTCCAACAAAGCACAATCACTGCCTGCATGACACTCCGCTGCCACTTCTCCTGGGTTACATGCTGCCCAACCCCCCCCCCCCCCCCGCACGACCCAGTGTCCACAGCGCACAGCAAAGTGTCCCTGCGCAGCCTTCAGCTGCCCTCATGCCACACCACACTCATGTCTATTTATAAGTGCGTCTGCCATGAGGAGGAACCGCAGGCGCACACTGCAGAGGGTTGGCACGGCTAGGCAGCGACCCTCTTTAAAAGGGGCGGGGCGATAGCCCACAATGCTGTACAGAAGCAATGAGAAATATAATCCTGTGCCACCACCATCAGGAGCTGCACACGTGGGCATAGCAATGGGGAACCTATGTGCCACACACTATTCATTCTGTCAAGGTGTCTGCATGCCCCAGTCAGACCGCGGTTTTTTATAAATAGTCACAGGCAGGTACAACTCCGCAATGGGAATTCCGTGTGCACCCACAGCATGGGTGGCTCCCCGGAACCCACCGGCTGTACATAAATGTATCCCATTGCAGTGCCCTGGACAGCAGAGCTAACGTCAGATTAAATGCAGGTGGGCTTCGGCCCACACTGCATGCCCCAACCTGACCGGGGTTTTTAATTCATAGACACAGGCAGGTACAACTCCCTATTGTGAGGTCCCTGTGGACTGACAGCATGGGTGGGTGCCAGGAAGCCACCGGCGGTACATAAATATATCCCATTGCATTGCCCATCACAGCTGAGGTAATGTCATGTTTAATGCAGGTGGGCTTCGGCCCACACTGCATGCCCCAGTCAGACTGGGGTTCTTTAGAAGTGGACACATGCAGTTACAACTCCGTGTGGACCGACAGCATGGGTGGCTCCCTGGAATCCACCGGCTGTACATAAATGTATCCCATTGCAGTGCCCTGGACAGCAGAGCTAATGTCAGATTAAATGCAGGTGGGCTTCGGCCCACACTGCATGCCCCAGTCAGACTGGGGTTCTTTATAAGTAGACACAGGCAGGTACAACTCCCTATTGTGAAGTCCGTGTGGACCGACAGCATGGGAGGGTCCCAGGAAGCCACCGGCGGTACATAAATAAATCCCATTGCATTTCCCAGCACAGCTGAGGTAATGTCATGTTTAATGCAGGTGGGCTTCGGCCCACACTGCATGCCCCAGTCAGACTGGGGTTCTTTAGAAGTGGACACATGTAGTTACAACTCCGTGTGGACCGACAGCATGGGTCGGTGCCAGGAAGCCACCGGCGGTACATAAATATATTCCATTGCAGTGCCCAGCACAGCTGATGTAACGTCAGCTTTAATGCAGGTGGGCAAAAAATTAATTGGATTACACTGTAGGCGAGGGCCCCAAAAAATTGGTGTACTAACAGTACTAATGTACGTCAGAAAAATTGCCCATGCCCAACCAAGAGGGCAGGTGAAACCCATTAATCGCTTTGGTTAATGTGGCTTAATTTGTAACTAGGCCTGGAGGCAGCCCAGTTAAAATAAAAATTGGTTCAGGTGCAAGTTTCAACGCTTTAATGAGCATTGAAACGTATAAAAATTGTTTACAAAAATTATATGACTGAGCCTTGTGGGCCTAAGAAAAATTGCCCGTTCGGCGTGATTACGTCAGGTTTCAGGAGGGGGAGCAGGAGGAGGAGGATGAATATTATACACAGATTGATGAAGCTAAAAGGTCCACGTTTTTGATGGTGATAGAGAACAATGCTTCCATTCGCGGGTGCAGCCTACGTATTGTTTAGGTATCGCTGCTGTCCGCTGGTGGAGAAGAGAAGTCTGGGGAAATTCAGGCTTTGTTCATCTTGATGAGTGTAAGCCTGTCGGCACTGTCGGTTGACAGGCAGGTACGCTTATCTGTGATGATTCCCCCAGCCGCACTAAACACCCTCTCTGACAAGACGCTAGCCGCAGGACAAGCAAGCACCTCCAGGGCATACAGCGCGAGTTCAGGCCACGTGTCCAGCTTCGACACCGAGTAGTTGTAGGGGGCAGAGGCGTCACAGAGGACGGTCGTGCGATCGGCTACGTACTCCCTCACCATCCTTTTGCAGTGCTCCTGCCGACTCAGCCTTGACTGGGGAGCCAGAAAGCTGTCAAAGGCCTTAGAGAGTGTTCCCCTGCCTGTGCTGTACATGCTGCCTGATCTCCGCGCCTCCCCTGCTACCTGGCCCTCGGAACTGCGCCTTCTGCCACTAGCGCTGTCGGATGGGAATTTTACCATCAGTTTGTCCGCCAGGGTCCTGTGGTATAGCATCACTCTCGAACCCCTTTCCTCTTCGGGTATGAGAGTGGAAAGGTTCTCCTTATACCGTGGGTCGAGCAGTGTGTACACCCAGTAATCCGTAGTGGCCAGAATGCGTGTAACGTGAGGGTCACGAGAAAGGCATCCTAACATGAAGTCAGCCATGTGTGCCAGGGTACCTGTACGCAATACATGGCTGTCCTCACTAGGAAGATCACTTTCAGGATCCTCCTCCTCCTCCTCAGGCCATACACGCTGAAAGGATGACAGGCAAGCAGCATGGGTACCCTCAGCAGTGGGCCAAGCTGTCTCTTCCCCCTCCTCCTCATCCTCCTCATGCTCCTCCTCCTCAACGCGCTGAGATATAGACAGGAGGGTGCTCTGACTATCCAGCGACATACTGTCTTCCCCCGCCTCCGTTTCCGAGCGCAAAGCGTCTGCCTTTATGCTTTGCAGGGAACTTCTCAAGAGGCATAGCAGAGGAATGGTGACGCTAATGATTGCAGCATCGCCGCTCACCATCTGGGTAGACTCCTCAAAGTTTCCAAGGACCTGGCAGATGTCTGCCAGCCAGGCCCACTCTTCTGTAAAGAATTGAGGAGGCTGACTCCCACTGCGCCGCCCATGTTGGAGTTGGTATTCCACTATAGCTCTACGCTGCTCATAGAGCCTGGACAACATGTGGAGCGTAGAGTTCCACCGTGTGGGCACGTCGCACAGCAGTCGGTGCACTGGCAGATGAAACCGATGTTGCAGGGTGTCAGCGTCCGTGTGGGACTTGCAGAAATGTGCGCAGAGCCGGCGCACCTTCCCGAGCAGGTCTGACAAGCGTGGGTAGCTTTTCAGAAAGCGCTGAACCACCAAATTAAAGACGTGGGCCAGGCATGGCACGTGCGTGAGGCTGCCGAGCTGCAGAGCCGCCACCAGGTTACGGCCGTTGTCACGCACGACCATGCCCGGTTGGAGGCTCAGCGGCGCAAGCCAGCGGTCGGTCTGCTCTGTCAGACCCTGCAGCAGTTCGTGGGCCGTGTGCCTCTTCTCTCCTAAGCTGAGTAGTTTCAGCACAGCCTGCTGACGCTTGCCCACCGCTGTGCTGCCGTGCCGCGCGACACCGACTGCTGGCGACGTGCTGCTGCTGACACATCTTGATTGCGAGACAGAGGTTGCGTAGGAGGAGGAAGAGGAGGGTGGTTTAGTGGAGGAAGCATACACCGCCGCAGATACCACCACCGAGCTGGGGCCCGCAATTCTGGGGGTGGGTAGGACGTGAGCGGTCCCAGGCTCTGACTCTGTCCCAGCCTCCACTAAATTCACCCAATGTGCCGTCAGGGAGATATAGTGGCCCTGCCCGCCTGTGCTTGTCCACGTGTCCGTTGTTAAGTGGACCTTGGCAGTAACCGCGTTGGTGAGGGCGCGTACAATGATGCGGGAGACGTGGTCGTGCACGGCTGGGACGGCACATCGGGAAAAGTAGTGGCGACTGGGAACTGAGTAGCACGGGGCCGCCGCCATCATACCTTTGAAAGCCTCCGTTTCCACAACCCTATACGGCAGGATCTCCAGGCTGATAAATTTGGCTATGTGCACGTTTAACGCTTGAGCGTGCGGGTGCGTGGCGGCGTACTTAAGCTTACGCTCCAACACTTGCGCTAGCGACGGCTGGACGGTGCGCTGAGAGACATTGGTGGATGGGGCCGAGGACAGCGGAGATGAGGGTGTGGGTGCAGGCCAGGAGACTGTAGTGTCTGTGTCCTGAGAGGGGGGTTGGATCTCAGTGGCAGGTTGGGGCACAGGGGGAGAGGCAGCGTTGCAAACCGGAGGCGGTGAACGGCCTTCGTCCCACCTTGTGGGGTGCTTGGCCATCATATGTCTGCGCATGCTGGTGGTGGTGGCTCCCCGGCTGATCTTGGCGCGACAAAGGTTGCACACCACTGTTCGTCGGTCGTCTGCACTCTCAGTGAAAAACTGCCAGACCTTTGAGTACCTCGGCCTCTGCAGGGTGGCATGGCGCGAGGAAGCGCTTTGGGAAACAGTTGGTGGATTATTCGGTCTGGCCCTGCCTCTACCCCTGGCCACCGCACTGCCTCTTCCAACCTGCCCTGCTGCTGCACTTGCCTCCCCTTCTGAAGATCTGTCCTCAGTAGGCATAACAAACCAGGTGGGGTCAGTCACCTCATCGTCCTGCTGCTCTTCCTCCGAATCCTCTGTGCGCTCCTCCCTCGGACTTACTCCAATTACTACTACCTGAGTGATAGACAACTGTGTCTCATCGTCATCGTCCTCCTCACCCACTGAAAGCTCTTGAGACAGTTGCCGGAAGTCCCCAGCCTCATCCCCCGGTCCCCGGGAACTTTCCAAAGGTTGGGCATCGGTCACGACAAACTCCTCCAGTGGGAGAGGATTCGGAACCATTGCTGCCCATTCTGGGCAGGGGCCCGAGAACAGTTCCTGGGAGTCTGCCTGCTCCTCAGAATGTGTCATTGTAATGGAGTGAGGAGGCTGGGAGGAAGGAGGAGCAGCAGCCAGAGGATTCAGAGTTGCAGCAGTGGACGGCGCAGAACTCTGGGTGGTCAATAGATTGCTGGATGCACTTTCTGCCATCCACGACAGGACCTGCTCACACTGCTCATTTTCTAATAAAGGTCTATCGCGTGGACCCATTAATTGTGAGATGAATGTGGGGACGCCAGAAACGTGCCTCTCTCCTAATCCCGCAGCAGTCGGCTGCGATACACCTGGATCAGGAGCTCGGCCTGTGCCCACACCCTGACTTGGGCCTCCGCGTCCTCGCCCGCGTCCACGTCCGCTAGGGCTACCCCTACCCCTCAGCATGCTGTATTACCAGTAGTGCACAAACAGAACGCTGTAATTAAATGTGCCACATATTGGCCTGTGGTTGGAGGCTGACTTCGCTTATGGAACGCACAGCAGAGCCAGGAAAGAATTTTGCGCAAGCCTGCTGTAACACTTAGCTGGCTGCGTATGAATTAGGACAACTACCCCCAGCAGAGACGCAGTACACTGAGGACGGTCACAGGCAGCCCAAATAGATTTTTTTCCCAAATTTTTTTGGAAAAGCCCACTGCCTATATAGACTGTATATGTCTTTCACTGTCCCTGCCTCACCACCACTACTGGCCCTGGACTATGTAAAATTACTGCAGACTGTTTCACTCTGGACAGGATGACAGCGGTGCTGTAAGAGGCAACGCAGAGCCAGGAAAGAATTTTACGCAAGCCAGCTGTAACACTTAGCTGGCTGCGTATGAATTAGGACAACTACCCCCAGCAGAGACGCAGTACAGTCAGGACGGTCACAGGCAGCCCAAATAGATTTTTTTTCCAAAATTTTTTCGGAAAAGCCCACTGCCTATATAGACTGTATATGTCTTTCACTGTCCCTGCCTCACCACCACTACTGGCCCTGGACTATGTAAAATTACTGCAGACTGTTTCACTCTGGACAGGATGACAGCGGTGATGTAAGAGGCAATGCAGAGCCAGGAAAGAATTTTGCGCAAGCCTGCTGTAACACTGTAAAATTACTGCAGGACGCAATGCTCTGGACGCAATGCTCTGCGCGGCCGATATACAAAAAAAAAAAATAAAAATGTGCAACACTGCAAAAAGCAGCCTCAACAGTACTGCACACGGTCAGATGTGGCCCTAAGAAGGACCGTTGGGGTTCTTGAAGCCTAAAATCAATCCTAACACTCTCCCTATAGCAGCTCCGGCATCAGCAGCATTTTCCCTGATCTCTGTCAGAACGCATCTGTGGCGAGCCGCGGGAGGGGCCGATTTATATACTCTGGTGACACCTGATCTCCCCAGCCACTCACTGCAGGGGGGTGGTATAGGGCTTGAACGTCGCAGGGGGAAGTTGTAATGCCTTCCCTGTCTTTCTATTGGCCAGAAAAGTGCGCTAACGTCTCAGAGATGAAAGTGAAAGTAACCCGAACATCGAGTGGTGCTCGTTACGAGTAACGAGCATCTCGAACACGCTAATACTCGAACGAGTATCAAGCTCGGACGAGTACGTTCGCTCATCTCTAATAGTGTGTCCTCAGCAAGTACTGAGGAAGAGGTCTGCTGATCTTGAAACGCGTATATATGTTGGTGTTCTAAAGAAACAGATGTTTGGCAAATATCCATCCCATGTAATTATATGTCTATAGGTTGCACCTTATACTCAAAATTTTTTAACCATTCTGGCATTTGTTATTTAAATGTTTACCCAGTCAGGTTTGACGTTATTTGAGGTCGGCTGCACCTACAATATATAGGAGTTTTTCTCTTCATTCAAAAATTTTAGCGCTTTTACTCCTTTGGCCTCCAGACAAACGTACTTTTTTGTGCGCCTATGTGCGTAAAAAAAAAAAGTGCAGCTCGCATGAGCAGAAAATGTGGGAACAGGCAAAGTTTCATATGCCCGTTCACTGGAGCAGCAAGGTGAGTTATTTTCTTTTTTTCTACAGCTAGGGATGATTTTCAGTGTAGGGCTTATATTTCAAGCCATCCCCCCTGAAAATCATCGCTGCAGGGGTTGCCTGCATCCCATTACTTTCAATGGGGTGGCAGCAGTGCCAGCCCCATTGAAAGCAATGAGATAACATCGCGGTCCTCTGCCACAGCTGATTCTTTCATCCCTGCTGCAGTCCCCTTATCACTGTATACTCTGACAGTGCTGTCATAATGTTCAGTGATGAGGGGACCCCCTGCGGGGATTAACAGAACCCTCCAGGAGTCCCTTCATCGCCGCAGGGATGAAGGAGTTAACAGCGGGACATTTAAAAGGTGCTTCTGGCCAGAAGCACCTTTTAAATGTCCTGCTGTAAGCGGCAGGGAATCTATACCATGCGTAGAACTGTACATTAACTCCTGCTCCCATCTGAGTCAATGGAAACTCCTTCAAATTCTGCACATATGAACACTTCTGTAGGAATCCATTGGTTCTTTTAGAAGCGTTCATTATGCACAAAACACACGCTCGTGGGAATGAGGCCTCACTCATTACTTTTCAAAAAGGGGACATAGTCCTCAATTTCTTTTCTGTTTTTTGCTGAGGTTGCTCTACCAATCTTTTTCTATTCTACTCCTCTATGATCAGGCAGAGCACTGATTCAGGAGCATTCTGCTTGCTCCTTGGGCCTCATGTCCACGGGGAAAATCAGATCCGCTGCGCATTTGGGCTGCGGATGCACTGTAATTGTCTTTTATTTTTCATGCGGGAGATCAATTGAGCTATGTGCTCCATGAGCTCCCGCACGCGTGATCCGCACTAAAATGGAGCATGTGCATTTTTTTTCATGCTCCAGAAATTTTTTAATTACCATCCGCGGGTATTTATCTACCCACTGGTGGTCAATGCCTTCCTATGGGGCGCGGATCCGCATGCGGGAAAAACGCTGCGGATTTTAATTCTTATTTTCCCCGTGGACATGAGGCCTTAAGGGAATAGTCAGTGTCCTTGTGAGAGGGGCCTGTGGGACTTCAAGCTTAGGGGCAGCTAAAACCACAGCAATACCTATAGCTACTGTATACTACTTATGTGCAATAATGTCACAATGGTCTCAATGTGGAGTTACAGTTCACCAAAAGATGTCATGGAACTGAACACAAATAACTGCAATTTCATTAAAAGAGAACCTGCACTTTCACTTTGGAATGCTTGTGTTCCATTAATGGTTTTTGGCTACTTCCAGCAGCTGAAGACGGTCCCATATAACCGTCACCCCTAGTAGTGGTATGAGACACAATGACAAACTAAGGGGGTACAACAGGGTACTAGAGCCTCTATGCCCACCCGTATCACATCTTGTATCCAAGCTAGAAGCGGTCCAACAGGGTACTAGAGCCTCCATGCCTGCCTGTATCACATCTTACATCCAAGCTAGAGGCGGCCCAACAGAGTACTAGAGCCTCCATGCCCACCCGTATCACATCTTGTATCCAAGCTAGAGGCGGTACAACAGGGTACTAGAGCCTCCATGCCTGCTTGTATCACATCTTGTATCCAAGCTAGAGGTGGTACAACAGGGTACTAGAGCCTCCATGCCTGCCTGTATCACATCTTACATCCAAGCTAGAGGCGGCCCAACAGGGTACTAGAGCCTCCATGCCTGCCTGTATCACATCTTGTATCCAAGCTAGAAGCGGCCCAACAGGGTACTAGAGCCTCCATGCCTGCCTGTATCACATCTTACATCCAAGCTAAAGGCGGCCCAACAGTGTACTAGAGCCTCCATTTCTGCCCGTATCACATCTTGTATCCAAGCTAGAGGCGGCCCAACAGGGTACTAGAGCCTCCATGCCCGCCCGTATCACATCTTGTATCCAAGCTAGAGGCGGTACAACAGGGTACTAGAGCCTCCCTACAAGGGGTCAGTTTTCCACAATAAACTAACCTTTTCCTCTGGTATTATAATCACTTAGGCCGCCTGCAGACGGCCGGGTCAGATCCGGCTGCGAGAATTCTCGCAGCGGGACCCGACCCGAGTGTCTGCAGAGAGCAGCGCGGGCACTCACCTCTCCCGTGGCCCCGGCTCTTTCATGTGCATGCGCATCTGCAAGCCCCGCACAGAATTAGAGCATGCCGTGACTTGTTTGCTGCGCGAGATTTCGCGCGGCCAAATCGCGACCGTCTGCATAGGATTGCGTTTGTTAACGCAATCCTATGGCAGCTTCCAGGGGCAGAAATTCTGCGGGAAATCCCGCCGTGGAATTTCCTCCCATCTGCAGGCGGCCTTACTTATAATCTTACAATCACACATATAAAGTGTCATTCAATTCCGACAACTCCTTCCAGGTGCTTGATTTTTTTCACAATGAGTGCATATAAACCAATATTCAACAGCCTGACGACATAGGACCATTGTATTGTATGGTATCTTGAAGAACTTGCTCTATTATCTGCTTACACATGTAAGATGATAATTGAGCATAAAGGATGTTCATAAAGATTTATCCAGCAAGAAACCTCTTTCATAAAGCCTTGATTAGTGATAGATACGTTAGGTACTTTAACCATCACCACATTGCAATTGTCAGATATATATTACCTTTCTCAGTTTATGAAACTGCATAAGGAATGACTTTATCTTTTCATTATGTAATCCAGCTGGGAATTTGCTAGTTTGGATCATTTATATTGATCTTTTGTATATCTTGGAAGGACAGCCTTTCTATACAAAGATGGGACTACTGAGACAGAACATGACAGAATGTGGGGGGGGGGGGGGATTATCGAAACTATTTTTTAAACAACTACTCCATAATTTCTTTACAACAATTTAAATAAATCTCCTTTAGGGCTTATTCAGATGGGCGTATATTGGCCGGGTTTTTACTCCTGGGCTGATATACGCGGTCCATCTCTGCAAGGGGAGGAGGTGGGTCTGGCCAGGAGCTAGTGCACCGAGCTCCCACCCCCTCTCCGCCCCTTGCCACTGTTTGCAATGAGAGGGGGGGCTAAGTTCCGCCCGCCCCTCCCATTGCAAACAGTGACGAGGGGTTGAGAGGGGGCGGGAGCTCACTGCACTAGCTCCCAGCCAGGCCCGCCTCCTCCCCCTTGCCGAGAGGGACCGCGTATATTGACCAGGCGTGAAAACCCGGCCGATATATGCCTGTCTGAATTAGCTCTTAGGCTGGCCTAACACAGGCGGACCGGATTCCACATGCAGGAGGCCCGCAGTGGATATCGGCTCTGAGCCTGGCCAGTAACCCTGCGTACCTGTTTCCACTGTATTGCACGTGACCGTGGCAGTTCGCTGGCGGTTATGCGCAGTACTGAAGTTTTTTTTTGTTTTGTTTGTATTTACTGCACTTAGCGATGATGTTAATTGTGTATGGACTGCGGGTCGAACAGTCGCCAATGACTTTAATGGAGGCCGTCCGGGCAGATTCTGTGGGAAAATAGAGCATGCTCTGATTTTTTTTCTGCTTGCGAAATGCGCAATATGTATCTGCGGGTGTGAACAAAAAGGTGAAAATGCATGCCTTTTAATTCCCATGTTTTACCATGGATGTCCCGCACGGACGGTGATTGCGGAATCCGCAATCCACATCCGCCAGTGTGAGAACGGCCTTAAAGGTTATTTCACACAGGTCTTCTTGTGGCCATTTTTGATTCATGTTTTTAACCAAATCCAGAAGTGGATCCAACAGGAAGAAGTATAAGTCCTTAATGTGTATTTTCCATATAATTGGTATCCACTTCCAGCTTTAGTCTGTAAAACTATTTTAAAAATTGCACTTGAAACCACCCTAAGGGCTCAGTCAGACGAGCGTTTATGTGCACGCATGTTAGGCGCGGTTGTGATTTGCATCTGTAAGAACCAATGCTTTCCAATGAAAGCGGTCACGTGTTTTTTTTTTTACATGCAAATAAAATTCGCACCTGCAAAAGATAGGACAAGTAAGTGAGGACCAATGCACCTGGTCACGTGATTTTTTTCTACATGCGATGTGCGATTTTTTTTTCCGTCACCTATAATGCGTGAAAAATTCGCTCGTCTGAGGGATCATTCAGACAGGCATGTGCAATTTTGGTCATTTAAAAAAAATGCAGCATTTTCATTGCGTGTTTGTGTTTTTGCTACATACGTCCACGTCTCAACAGTTTTTCACATGTGCAAAAATAAAGCACAAGAGCCCAAATGATGTTAGTTTTCTCACAACCCCAAAACAGCAGTGAACACAGATGCTAATGCAGGTTTGCTCCTTTTTTTTTCAGGCACCTTCAGACTTTAATAGACAATTTTGATCCGTAAATATGGACCAAAATAGGACATTGCTGCAATTTATTTTACATGCAGCATCATTCCGCATCAAAAATGCAAGTCTGACTATACCAATGTAATTCAATGGATCTGTGTACTGTTTGTATTCAGTCAGTAGAAAATACAGACTGAATAGGGATAGGAAATATACCGTAAAATATAGCCTCCTAGGGCTCATTCACACAGATGTATGAAACTTTAATCTGTGAAAAACACACCATTTTTAGGGTCCATTCAGACGACCATATATCGGCTGGGTTTTCATGCCCAGCCGATATACGGCGTCTATCTCTGCGGCGGAGGGGGCTGGAAGAGCCGGGAGCAGTGCTCTGAGCTCCCACCCCCTCTCTGCCTCCTCTCCACCCCCCTGTACTATTTTCAATGAGGAGAGGTGGGATGGGGGTGGAGCTAATTCCCAGAACTTAGCCCCGCCCATCCCTTCTCATTGCAAATAGTGCAGAGGGCCGGAGAGGAGGCAGAGAGGGGGCAGGAGCTCAGAGCACTGCTCTCGGCTCTTCCAGCCTCCTCCCACTGCAGAGAGAGATGCTGTATATCGGCCGACGTGAATACCCGGCCAATATACGGTTGTCTGAATGTGCCCTTAATGTGTATGTGCATATTTGGTACATGTGTGCATTCTTTACATTCATGTTGCATCCTTGTTCACTGCATTTTTTGCGTGCTTAAAAAAACCAAAAACTTAAGAAGGCCCAAGTGATACCAATTTTGTCACAACCCACAGAAAACAGGGTGTTAAAAAAACTCTGTGAACACGGTTGCTAATTTGTATTCACTGCAGTTTTTTTTATGCACCCAAAGACTTTAATGGGCGACTTTGATCCATGAATACAGACCAAAATAACACATACTGCTATTTTTTTTTACGTGAAACATTGGTCCATGAAAAAAACGCACATCTGAATATACCAATTTACTTTAACCCTTTCCAATTCAATTTGTATCCCAGTTTTCCTAGGGGGCTTACTCTTTTTCTGCCATTATACAACGGCGCTATATGCTTGCTAAAGCCAGTACTGCATGAGGTGACACGTTGGATAGGCTCGGACAGCAGAGAGGCTGGCAATATACAGTAAGAGAACCCTGACGGATGTCTTCCAACATTGGAGCTGTACAGCCTTAACCCTTTCCAATCCAATTTATATCCTGGTTTTCCTAGGGGGCTTACTCTTTTTTCTGCCGTTATACAACGGCACTATATGCTGACTAAAGCAAGTACTGCATGAGGTGACACGTTGGATAGGCTCTGACAGCAGAGAGGCTGGCAATATACAGTAAGAGAACCCCGACAGACGTCTTCCAACATTGGAGCTGTACAGCTTTAAATCATAATGTCTTCAGACGTCAGACAATGGATTGGAAAGGGTTAACGTGTCTGTATTCAGTCTGTAAAAAATATGGACGGAATACGCACAGAAAAAATGGCATGTGAATGGGCCCTACTGTGATTTCTATCTGATGGCTTGCAAAGCAGAAAAAGCTGCCATAAGAATTATATACTTGGCAATGCCCTCCAGAGATCTCACTTGCCTTGAATTTAATACACGTGAGACTCGTTGGGGTACAGGTACATTAAAGTTTCTCAAATTCCTTATTTTCACAGAAAACCTTACTTTTCGGGAACAATGGGCACCATAAATAAAGTCTACATATTTGATGTTGCCACTTCTTCATGTGTTTTCCTTCAAATATCCACAGAACATATACAGATTAACTAATTCACTGCCGACCATATTATTCCTTATTGCAGAATTCAGAAACATCCAGATAAGGACAAAAAGCATTATTTTGTTCCCCGAGTCTGTAAGCAATATGAAACTCGAGTTATCTGAAGCAATTACAAGATGGAACAGTCTTTACTGATAGTGCTCAAATCAACAGTTTCAAATCTTTCATCTGCTAGAATAAGCCTTTATCTCCATGTGCCATTAATGTAACACAAAAGAACCAATTGACTTTGACTCACACTAGATGTAATCCAAATGGATAATGTTATGTAAAGTCGCCCAAAAAGCACTGATTTGTGCATTCTGACTATATGGAGTCCAAAGCCAAATTAGAAATGTGGAAGGCAGTGGAGCATGCTCTTGAAGCCTTCCGTATATTTTACATACACAGCATGTCATTAGGCAATAGGTTTCCTGTTGCAGAGAGTAGAATCTTTTTTTTACTTTTACTTTTATGTCCACAAAGTAGTTTCCCTCTAATTTATTACATATATATTAATGTAAGAAGAGTCCTACTCATCAGGGATGGATTATGGGAAGGACTAGATGGACAATTGCTTCACTATCAACAATCAACGTCTGAATGCTTAATTAGTCCCCCTACTTTTGGAATTCCAATATTGTACAAATGGCTTTGATCTGTGGAATTTGGAAAACTATTTGTTAAAGGGGTTGCCCAATTTAAACTGTTTTTGCCCTATCCTTAGAACAAGTCATCCATGATAGATCAGCGGGCGTAATTTATGCAGGACCCCCACCAAACAGCCATTCGCCAAGGCCAGTTTGCTCATTCACTGAACTGATTTCTGCAGGAATCACACAGCTTATTTCTTACTTCAGTAGCCAGGATTGATATTGCAGGCCAAGTTCCCATTATCTTCAATAGGAACTTGGTCTGCAATACCAAGCCTAGCCACTGCAGTAGCACTGGAGCTGTCTGCCTCCTGCCAAAATCAGCTCAGTGCACATGTCCACCTGCCCAGCGAACAGCTAATCAGTGAGGTTGTGGGATGACAAATCCTCCCATGATCTACTAGGGATTAATTGACTTAAGGATAGATCATCATTAGTTTACAACTGGACAACCCCTTTATTCTTAGCAATGCTCCCCTCATTCACACTATCAGTGTGCTGCACCATCCTAAACACACCAATTTCAGCTCATAAAAAGGAACATTTCATCAGCTATGGGTTTTTTTGTTTGAAAATAATTTTATTGAATTATTCACTTTTTAACAAACAGAAAGCTTTAACAGGTTCCCTGTGCAGGGGGTATATCAGAAACAGTGAATTAAGGTAAACATTCAACCCCACCACCACCACCACCTACCCACCCGCCCCTTTCATTGGACATGGCCTTATTGATTCTCCCTTTACATTGTGTTTTATTTATTTTTTTAATTCTTTTTTTGCTTTTTTTCTCCCCCCCCCCCCACCATTTAGTATTATAAAATCAATTTTACTCCGGATCTGACTCCTCATGTGCTGAGAAGTCTGTTTATGCCAGGTATTTCTAGAAAAGATGCCCATGGCTGCCACGTTTTGAGAGAGAGTTCCATTTCATTTTCCCTCATGGCCGACAGCTTTTCGTACAGCATCATTCTAGAGACTCTTGCAATAACCGGATTAAGTGTAAGAGTGGGTGTGAGCCATTGGGAAGCTATGTAGATTATGGCGGCCATGCAAATGTGTTGTGAAAGTTTATACTGTTGATTATTATAGCCAAGAGGTTTGTCCGCTAGGAGGCAGGTCGATGGAGAAAGGGAGAAGGATCTACCCAGGACTTTAGATATCAGGTTGGCCACCCGCCTCCAGAAAGACCTTACCACCGAGCACGACCACCACGTGTGGGATGCTGATCCCAAAGTGTTACATCCCCTAAAACAATTTGGAGCTTGGCGAGTATTTATGAATTATTATGAATTAAGTGAAGATTCGGCAAGCGTTACTTGATGGCTGCCCTTTGAAATGAAAGTATAACAATGAAGCCATCGGGTAAAAGAAAGTGATGCTAGTAGATATGGTAGGGAGGTGAGGGGTCGCAATAAGGTGAGGAGGATAGGATATCATCATCAAAAATACTAGTTTTATGTTCTTGCTTTCCCACTGATACCTGAAATGTTTGGATTTTTTCTAACATGGGCCAAAGGCTCCATTGCTAGTGCAAAAAGAGCTGGTGACGGGGCAGCCCTGCCTTGTTCCTCTTTGTATTGGTATTTGTCTAACTGTGGAACAGGGGAGTTTTAATTCTGCCAAAGGTTCAGAATACAAAGAGCGCAGCACTGTGATAAACTCTCCCCGGATGCCTGCGTTTTTCAGAACAGCAAAAGGGTAGTCTCAGGAAAGACTGTCGAAAGCCTTTTCTATGTCCATGGCTACAGTTATTAGCAGGGTGCTATGTGATTTTGAAATATGTATCAGGTGGAGGACTTTTCTAATATTGTCCGGGGCTTGTCGTGAAGGGATAAAGCCGACCTGGTCTCTGTGGATCAGGGAGGGGAGGAAATTATTTAGACGGTTAGCGAGGATGCTTGTCGTTAAGTTTAAACAGCCACCGTTCATTAGCGAACGGACGCTGTGTATCTCAATGGAGAGGGGGGGGCGTCAGGGTGTAGCAGGGGGGAGCTCTCTCTCTCTGTTTCCCCCCCACACTCCCCACCGCAACCCCCCGCTCACCCCCTGCGCCCCCCAAATCTTTTCACCGATTAGGCAGCTACTCGAAAAAAAGCGATGCTCGATCGAGTAATTGCTTTAAACGAGCATGTTCGCTCATCTCTATTAGCAACCCTTTAATCCATTAAGGAGCAATCAAAGTAAAAATACAGTGCGGACTAAAGCCCCTGTTCTGCAATCAATCAGAAGCAGGTTGGGTTGTCAGCTGTTAGTCACAGCTGATAACCCAGAGGAGGACAGAGCATTGTTTTTTTAACCCTTTCTGCCTCTTGCTTTCTTTAGTAAACAGCGCTCAATGAGTACTATGTACTTAAAAGTAAAAGTGGAAGTGTTTCTTCCACTAAGCAAGTCGGCCGCCGGGATCCCCTGGCACAGCAGAGCTACAGGGTCCCAGCAGACCCTGATCAGCTCTGCCAGTGACAATTTTCACTACAGGGGATGTTTTCCCTGTAACTAGGGCTCCTATGGATGCCTCAGCTATGGTGAAAAAATGTCAAATAAAGAAAAAAAAAAAGACCATGTGAATGTCCCCCAGAGGTATGACGTCATGGGGGACATAGTAAAAAAAAAATAATTACAGAAATATATACATAATAAAATAACCCAAAGCCAACGGCAACCAAAACCGTCGCCGTATGCGCCCTATAATCCAAAACCACACATATTATATATCAAAACCTCCAAAACAAAATGAGGAGCCAATTCCCATACCTTATTTTAGCGTAAATATACTAATTTGAAAAAAAAAACTATAAATGTTAAAACATTTTATCTTAGCTTTTTACCCCCAATTAAACTAAAAAGCGGGGGGAAAAAGTCAGTGAAAAAGATATTTTAAAAATCATCCCTTTATGGCAGTTAAACCACCACATGGGTAAAATCCCTAAAACGTGTCTGGTCCTTAAGGTACAAAACAGCCTGGTCCTTAAGGGGTTAAGATAGATACACAGTAAAAGGAAATGTATGAAAAGAAAAAACATTCATGATTCTTTAAGAGCGTATGGTTTGTACAAATGGTGTAACAATCCGCAGTAGATGTAATATGTCGCTAGGTTTTGTAGACATTATGCTGTTACTACCACTTCAAAAGAAATGCTGTAGACTTCCCAAAGAGCAGCTCTCGTAGCATAATGCAATAGGATTTTTGCTGTGTAACATCTGACTGCATGTTTGTGGATTACAATGAGCCTATAGAGAGCGCTAACAAAACATGTATTAAAGGCTTTAACAATATTTTTCTATTCACATATCTGCCAATAAATCAGGCTGACTTCTTATGTTCCTCTTTTAATACAACAGCTGATGAAGGACTTTCGTCTCCGCTTAGTCATATTGTGCAGCATAGCAATTGCCCATCAGCAGCCCCTCATGACATCTTAGGAACGTATAAGGCCTCTTTTAGGTACATTTTGACTGTATAATATTTATTTTTTACCTTTAACTTTTTTCTGACTTTTTTTTTAAAGTTGCTGCTCATAGCCAAAAACGTGGAGCAGCTTACAATAAAGTTTATGGAGCCACTCCCAGCTCAATACCTATATCCCCATTATCTACTCCTCACCCCCAATATTCAGAGGCACTCCGAACAGGAAACCTTTTCATCAGTTTGTTTGACGTTAGTAAGTGTGAGGATTTGTAGTGAGACTTTGAGCAAGTCATGAATTTGTTTTAATAGATTTTATTTGAATTCCCGAGAGAAACCTTTAAATCTCATATTCTTCTAAGGAACACTGTGCAGCTTCTGCTTTGCCTTACTTTGGTGACTCAATAAATTGACATTTTTAGGAGTTTCGGTGAATTCTGATTACTAGCTTTCTGGCTTCTGCTTTTTTCATACAGCTTCTTCTGCTGGGAAAGTGCTCTTTGCATCACATTACAAGACAGTGAACAGTGGCTGAGGCAATAAAGTACAGCTCCCGTCATTCATTGCATGCCTGCATTGTACAGCAGCACTAAAGTGTACCTTTCCTTTGGAATATCATCACAGAATGTCAGTAGTATAAGGCACATCGGGCATATAGAATTCATATATTTGCTCCCTCAGACTAAAAAAAGATATCCAGAATAACAAAGCTATATAGAATTACTCAACATGCACTGAGAAAGTGTTATATATCGGTGTTTAGTCCAAAAGTTTAGAGAAGGGTATGGATAGAGAAGTATCATATCTCATATCCGATGGAAAGCCTCTAGCCATATGCCCTATTAGTAGTTTTGCTGCCTAAACTTTCTCATTCTTGTGTTTTCTTCTATATTGTTCTAACACATACTGACGTAATCAGACCACACAAGGCTGTAGTGTAAAGCATGAGGGAGGGATATAGTGATAAGGCAGGGGCAGTGTTCATTTGCAGCTGTAGACTGCCATGCACCTATACTGTAGTTACTGATCTGGAGAAATAAGTAATGCAAAACTTTTGCTTTTTAGATTTAACCCTTTGCAATCCAATTTTGGATTTAGGGTTTCCTAGGGGGCTTTCTCTTTCTGCCGTTATACAATGGCGCCACCTGCTGGTTAGAGCCAATACTGCGGTAAGGGACATGCTGGAGAGGCTTCCGACAACAGAGCGACCAGTAATATACAGTAAGAGTACCCAGCTGGACGTCTTCTGACATTAGAGCTGTACAGCCTTCAATCAAAATGTCTTCGGATATCAGACAGTGGATTGGAAAGGGTTAAAGATGGATTGCAGTATCCCTACTTTTGAGGCTCATCTTTTTTCTCTCTCACCAATGATGTCAAAAGTGTAGCTATAGAAAGTGTAGAAATAGTTATCATACCCAGGCGGCCCTTATGTTACATAAGGTTTCTTTAACACATAATGAAATATTCTGCTATGGAAAAATCTGCGCCAAAATCTGCATGTGGATCTTGAATTGGAATTGCTGTGGATTTCGGCATTTGCAAATCCGCCATCAATTCATGTCAAAATCCACGTTAGACACGCACAGTTTGGTGCACATTTTTCTGTGCCAGAATAGCACCCTAAGGAAACACCAGGTTTATAAATGGCGAATGGTAGGTCAGAAGAATCCCTGTAAGAGTTTTTACATTGGAGCCTAGGGGCGGCACGTTACTAGTCTGTGTAATCTAATTACTTGCTGTAATGGAGGTCAACATTCATGGCCTGCTGAGCTCACAGTAGACTTGTGCAGCTTACATAGCAGACAAGCTGTAAAAGAAGAAATGCAGTGTAAAGCATAGAAGAACAGAGACAGCAAGTCGGCAGTAGCCTGGGCCTCAGAAGGTATATTTCAGAATATATAGATTACTGCAATTAGGTAAAGGTTAAGTCCCCTGGTGCAAGCACCGAGTCATGACTGACTCCTAGGGGGATTGCAGTACATCTTGACGTTTTCTTGGAAGACTGTTTTTGTGGGGTGGTTTGCCATTGCCTTCCCCAGTCATCTTTTAACCCGCGGCAAGCTAGGCACTCATTTTACCGACCTTGGAAGGATGGAAGGCTGAGTCAACCTTGAGGCATCTACCTGAACCAAGCGGGGAATGAACTTGCAACCTGCAGGTCATGAGTGAGAGCTTAGAATGGCATTTCTGCTGCCTTAACTCTTTGCACCACACGGGGCTCTTCTCTGCGGTTTGGGCGGCACAAAGATAAGCACAGTAAAATCTCAGGTTAATGCAACTGGCATGGGACCATAATGTTTCAGTATAGGGAGAAAATACAGATGACTTATTCAAATCACAAGAAATTCAACCACATCAAAAATTCTAGTAAGTTTGTTCCATAGGAAAACATTGAAGTTGCAGTAATACTGAGATTTGGAGCACTGTTTTAGGAAGAAGCCACAGATCATAGACTGCCCTAATGGAGCAGAGCTAAAATCAGTCAAGCGTCCAAGACTGAAGAAAATAAATGGCAGGTAAGCCGCAGCCATGCAGTAGTGACTGAGGCATCGCTTCTTAAAACTCAACTAGAATTCTATGTTAAGTCACTGGAAATGTAGTAAACTTATATTCAGGAGACTCCGACATGGGATATGATTGGCAAAAATGCATGAACAGTAGGAATGTATCCATTTCCTAAATTGTGTGTTTGTGTATGGAAATATTATAGTGATTTGTAGCACAGCCGGTTCTTAATGTACTCTTGTTTCCTGTCATTTTGAAAGCATATAAGAGATTGCTAGGGATTTATGGAGGGAAAAGTTAAAAAGGGAAGAGGCATTTTCGAGCACTTTATAGATTATATCAATGACTTGCATAGCTAAAAAGTTTCTCATAAAGGGTCATAATCAAAATCACTTTCTTTAACAGCAGGAGAGATCCAAGTATAGCTATCAAGTCACCATAGAATTTCAAATGACTGTGGTCTCCACCAGCCCTTACTTATTATACTTACAGATGTAACAGCGCTGAATATGTCTTCAATAGCTATCCATAAATGTGAACGTTAAACTAGATTCCCATCCAGAAACAGTAAATATTGTGACTTACCATATATTGGTAAATCAGAAGCCAGAGCAAAGGCTAAAGTAATTTTTGCAAAAGTGAGAACGGCAAGTACAGCCATATTTAGTGTCACCTTTGAATTGGCTTTTTAGAAGCTGATAGTAAAATTGTCACTTCGTTGTCGATTGAACATACTGGCAGAAAAACAGTTTGCTATCAATATCTTCTAAGAAGCTAAATAAAAGGTGACAACTAATATCACTGTATTTTTTGTTTCCCTTTGTTCAATAATGGCTGCAACAACACAGCAGAGGTACGACAATAGAAGGGTATTCCCATCTGAGACTTTTACGACATACCCGCAAATATGCCATAAATGTCTGATAGATGCAGTCCTACCTCTAGGACCTGCATCTCTCATTAGGTCTGGCCCCTAGCACAGCGGTAATCGTGGATGCAGACTAAGTGAATGGCAGTTATGGAAACAGTGTAGGACAGCAAACTACTGTTTCCATATCTCCTGATCACCCGATCACCCCTTCCCACTGCATTCAGTCAAGCTGGGCACCAGATGGGGGCAAAACTTAAGATAACTCCAGGATATTCATCTTTTATTGCACATCTTTTGGAAGTCTCAGATGGGAATACACCTTTAATTAAAAATATTATAATCACCAATTTTGTATGCCACAGCTTTTGATTTACTAATTGATATATGGTCTATTATACATTTTGAGTGTAAATCCTCTCAGGACTTTGGAGTTGCATTATCGGTGCATTGTAATAACTCAAGATAACAAAAGTTCTCCAGATGTAGCCCTGCATAGAACTAGAGATAGCACACTGTAATACATAGATACATTACATTATAACATAACTGTATGGCAGAGGTAGCATTTCTGTACCCTCTAGGTAAAATAAACAAAAGTTTAGTACCATGTTAGCTAGTAGAGCAAAGTGTGATTGTTCTCAGTAAGAGAAACAAGTAATCTTGTAGATATGATACCTTTTAATGGCTAACAAAAATACATGATGTTACAGCAAGCTTTTGAACCTACTCAGGGTTCTTCCTCATGCATAATGGCATAAATCTAAAGATGTATTTAATATATACACATGAGCACATGGGAGGGCACAAACACGGTGTACTTAATTTGCTCTAGATAAATACCAGAGACCGGATAAGAGGGCACCGACATGTGATACCTAGCACTTACATAAATAACAGGGAGGGATGAGCATAACAGTAAATAATTAGTCCAGTGACATGGAATGTGAAAGTTTATAGTCTCTAAATTGATGTTAGGGGCGGGCCTCTGATATGTAATATTACACCAGTAATATTAATGTTACATGATAGGTGAAAAACCTTTTAACCCAAAACTTCAAGTTATTACTCTGCACTACAAAGCCAAGTGCATGGCAGCATATGGAGTCCTTATGGCTACCTATTGCAAAGTTGTAGGCTCTCTTTGGCTACTGTATGGTGCCTTTGCATGATATTACTTTCTCTACTAGAAAGAATGCTTTTAAGTGAAAATATCTCCTTATGACATGAAGATGCCATGGTTTGAATTTTTCATAGTTTCTGTATACATTTAGAACCCTATGGATTTCTGTCAAGACTCTATAACCTACATATAAATATGTTGCTGGAGACATTGAAGTGCTGTTGTTCTGGGACTTCTAGTAAGGCTGTGGAATATTACTTGCACAGGGAACACATCTGAGAACGGTTAGCTCTAGAACTCTGTTGCAGCTATATAGGGGAAGCTGCTGCCATGGTTCTGGGAGCCCCTGGTGACTACCCTGGAAGATAGGAAATGGGTACGGCTCACCAACCAGCTTCTTCAGCTCACAGAAGATTTACACAAATCTCCCTCTGCCAACAGTACCAACTTCTGGAACTAAAAGAGACCGGTCTCTGGTAATTGCTGGGTGCACATATACTACTAGAGGAGCAATTTACTTGTAGACTGTGCAAGGTTATAAGTTTTTTTTATCTAGCTTTGTGGGGATTATTCAAAAGGTGTCCAAAGGGTACTAGGGCATTTTGGGAGACTTGTGCCAGTTTGCTTTTACTGGGTAACCAAGAATACTGCAAATCTGTTATTATATTGTTAATAAAGAAATAGCTGTTCATGGACTGTGAGGAGGATCCCAATCGGTATAGTGTTGCAACAGATTGTAGCTGGTAGCTGGCTATTGTTAACAATATTGTTTTCTTCCTGGTGTTTTTTTTTTTTTTTTGGGGGGGGGGGGGGTTCTCTTACCGCTAGCCCTAACCAATAACAAAATAAAACTGTATTTTTGTAAACCTGTCTCCTTACTTGACATCTTATCAAATATTCTTGGGTGCCTTGCTGCGTTGCGCTACATATCCCCCCTTTGGAATTAATAGGCTAAGTACCATCAGAGAAGATTCTCCAGACATCTTCCGCATAAAATACCTCTTGACACAGAAGATTCTTTATTTATTTGTTTCTCTTATTGCTACAATTAAAGAAATTGCACCCAATTGGTTCCAGTACTCTACACAATGCTAATGACTTTAGCAACATTCAAGATCCTATTCACAGTGGAAGTCTGTTCCACAGAAACAAATTACAGTGACTTGCCTAATCCCTAACTTCTGCAGCAATTACTATGTTTGTTCCGTAACTGAAAGTCACACATTGATCTGCACGTTGACTCCCGCTGTTATCTCATGCAGTTGTTACTTGTTTTCTTAATTTCTTTTCCTATTCTTTCCTAGAAGACGGAATCAAATTTTAAAAAGTTTTACATATATGCATTGGATATATGCAAAAAAAACCACCAAACTATAAGACATTTAAGACATTTGCATCTTGCTAGAAAACTCATTAACATTCTTGGATTGCAATTAGTTTATATCGAATCAGTAACTGCCGAGGGACATCCTGCTCATACTCCTTCTGTGTATTAGGAAGGGTAAGGGAACTTCTCAGGCCCAACCTGTTGAAAACTCATCATAACAATAATATGGCTGGATGTGATTTTTTTTTTTCCTACTGTTTCCAGACGGAGAGCGGAACAGGGTTGCCATGACACCTGGGTTTCTGCTTACCGTGACCATGTAAGAAAACATGTCTTTCAAAGAAAGATCATCAAGTCCTATAGAGCAAAGGGTTAAAAGTACGATGTCTGAATAAGCCTTCTTTGGTTCGGAGAAGAGCTTTATGCACAGAATTGCTCTATCTGCTGCACAGAAGTACATTGATGCCAAAGTGCATTGTTAAGCAACGTAGAGCTTGTAATCAGGAGATGTAATTACCGAATTGGTGGGAGCTGTATTTGGAACATCTATATCTGTTCCTTTGTCAGTATAAAAAGATGCATTGCTAATCAGTATCTGTTATCTTTCCTCATGCTTCACACACTTGTAGTCCAATAGAAGACATTACATACTGCTGTGGTTTGTCTAGAAACGGGCATTGGCACTGCCTTGGGTATGAGAGATGATGGGGCACTGATCCAAAATTTCTTCTAAGGCGCTTTATAAATTCTGACGGTTGTTAAGTCTTTACTTTCTTTTAACTTTTGCTCTAAGATCTGCTTCTGGTATGGCAATGGCACAAATGTGCTCTTGATTTTTCCTCCTTCAAGTGGTTTTCCTACCATTAGAAGTGATGGCATATGACAAGACTATGTTAAAATAATGATACAATAAAGCATACTACACAAATATCCAACTAAAGAAAATAAAACCAGTACAGTTTAGAAGTGTTAAATGCTATTACTGCTCATTAGAGATGAGCGAACGTGCTCGTTTAGAAAAATTACTCAATCGAGCATCGCTTTTTTCGAGTAACTGCCTAATCGGGCGAAAAGATTCAGGGAGCGCCGGGGGTGGGCAGGGAGTTGCTGCGGGGAGTGTGGGGGGGGGGGGGGGAGAGCTCCCCCCTGTTCCCCCCTGCTACCCCCCGCTCCACCCCGGCGACCCCCGAATCTCTTCGCCCAAGTAGGCAGTTACTCGAAAAAAGCGATGCTCGATCGAGTAATTGTCCTAAACGAGCACGTTCGCTCATCTCTACTGCTCATACAGTCAACAGTCAGCAAGCCCAACATTTCTTAAAACAAGATACTTTCCCCAAAAGCAATGCTATGGGTAGCAGACATGACAGTCAGTGTCACAAGTCAGCCTAGGGCATATGACAAGGTTATGCCATCACTTCCTGATCAGTTCACTCACTGTGCATCCCACTACAACAGAGTCCCATTTGCTTGAATGGAGAAGTGTTGCTGTCCCCTTCACAACAGGTGGACAGAAAAGCCACTGTCGAAAAAAGCTGATGGAACTTTGGTGACCTAGCAGTTGGAAGGGGTAAAGAGAAGTTGGGTGGCCCCAAGATAAACTTTTGCACCCAGGCCCATGAGCCTTTAGCTACGCTGCTGGTTGGACCCATAATATCCTAGAGATATGGCATAATGTTATAGGATGGGAATACCCCTTTAGTGTACGCCCCTGTATAGCTGGTTCTCCATTCAAATTCTCAGTGTCCACATAGGAGTGGAAGCATTCATATGAACACACAACTATATAACATACTGAACAATATGCCTTTGCTAAAACTATGCAATTGCTTGATAATCTATGTTTGCAAGTGAAATTGGGAAACCTTTTAGAATATTAGTAGTAAGTAGTTCAGTTGTGGGACTAGATTTCTGGCTGTTGCAGTCTACAGATAAATCCAATGACCTGTGTTGAGCTTTCATAGTGATTTGCCAGTTCCAAATGTACGGCAGAACAGTTCTAACTACAAAAAAGCCTCTCTAAACTGAAAATTCAAGTATTATTGCAGTACCAAAGAATTCAAGTGTTTCCCTCCCAATCAAGACACCCTATCATGTCTAACTGAAGGCCAGAAAATATTTCTGATACTAGACTTCCTAGAGCCTCTATTATTAGTAGAGCAATATCTCCACCAGTTTTCCATTGTCAGCATATCTCATCTTCGTAGACCCTGTCATTGTGAGAGCGTCAAAGCACTCCAGGCGCCAGCTAGTTCTGAGTATAGGCACAGGTCCATAGTGACATCACAGCATCATCTCCTGACCATGTGATGCACCTGTCGGATTGGAAGCAGCATCATTAGGTGCCTGACATTCTTACTGATAGACAACACAGCCAGCCTATCCAGTTCTCTGGAGGGGTTCTTAAACTATATCTTGATTTTTGGAAGTACTGGTAATACTCTTAGGCTTTGTTCATACAGGGAAGATTTTACAAATCAACAGCAAATCTGCATCACAAAATGCATGTCAAAAACCGCACTATTTGGTGAGGATGTTGATATGGATTTTACCATGGATTTTGGTGTGAAATCCACCCCCTCAATTAAATAAGTGGAATCTGCATCAAAAATACAGTGCTATAATTCACATGCAGTGGATTTAAAATCTGTTCCACATGTTAGTTTCCACACAGAATTTGCGTGGGATTTTCCGTAGCAGGTGGATGAGATTTTGAAAATCGTATCCACTTTGCTGCTACTGTAAATGATGTGGATTTTCCATGCAAAGTTTTCACATCTCTGCCAAATCCGCCCTGTGGAACATAACCTTAGGGCGCATTAACACGAGTGACAGCGCGTCACGCCAGATATTCTCGGGCGCAGATGCATCACACAGTACACATCCATGTGCTGTTTGATCTGCAGGAGAGCGCATATCTGCATGTTTTGTTTTCATGCGAGACTCACATGAAAATAGAACATACTGTGAATTTCCTGTCATGCAGCATCGCTGTGAAAGAGAAATTACCCATATAATTACACCCATTACGAAAAATGGATTGTATTTTAATGCAACTTTTGTGAGTCTCGCAATGGACAAAACTTGCACAATTTTCTGGCCCATGTGAATGCACCCTTATTGCTCTGTTCTCAGTGTTTAGACTTTTGTATTCAGGGTTCACCGCTCAGTATTCTGTGGTCAAGTGTCCTTGTTTCTGTCTGACTTTGCTTCTTTCCAATAGTGGGGTCACCCTGATTGGGGTGGGTATTCTGCTTAGTTGTGGGTGTAGTTGGGGCAATCCAGGGAGTACTTTGTAGTGTTACTTCAACCCTTGACCATTGTCAGTGCTTGTATGCTGCATCTGGTTCAAGCTCTCCCATCTACTGGTGACACAGGTTGTCACAGTGTCTTGCTCACTAGGTTTTTGCTATCTGTTGCACTGATAGGCTTGAGCAGACATAAAAGAGAGTTGGGATATTAGAGTTAACTGAAATCAAACTTAAATTTTGATAATTTCCTACTTTACATATTGCAGTAAAAGTAAATTTAAAGGGTTTTCTGAGAACAGAATAAAAGGGTGTGCTTTATTGCCCCCAAAACAGTAGCACTTTTATCAAATGGCTATGTTTGATATTCTAGCTCAAACTACAATATCATCAATGAATAGCTGTGCGCTACCGGTGATTGGCTGAGCGCTCAGCCAATCAACACAACCCTTTCAGGAGGCAGGGATTTCCACCTCCTGAAAGGGTTGTGTTGATTGGCTGTACAAAAGCATTACAGCAGTGCCAGAGCTAGCCGTAGACGCACCTGAGCGGCAGAGAGGTGAGTATATAAATTTTTATTTTTTTTTTACCAGCTAAGGATGATTTTCAGGGAAGGGCTTATATTTAAAGCCCTTACCCGAAAATCATTGCTGTGGGGGTTGCCTGCAATGAGAGGGGCGGGGGAGCGCGAGTAGAGAAATCTCTTGCAGCCTCTCCGCCACCCTGCTAGCCGCTCTGTGAGCGAGCCAGCGCTTCTAGCTCCCATGCAACAGCACGGGAGCGAGGACACACAGGGCCGAGTGTCAGGCATCCTTTGCCGGAGCATTCATCCCGTGTAAATGGGCCTTTAGGACCTTGTATACTGATTTCACCCAGGGTCCCTAAGCGGGACAGCCTTTTGTCCCGCTTTCGGGACATCTGGTCATCATGAAGGTGATGACCAGATGAGGAAGCGGTAAATAAATCCATCTCAGTGGGCTACTGTGAGGGTCACAATTAATACTTGGGCCGATATAGGAGAAACTATTACTAATAGCGTCCCCTATATCAGCCCCAGTACTAATAGTATTACCACTGAGGCCACTGTGAGGGTCACTATCACTAATGAAACCAATATAGGGGACACTGTTACTACTGAGGCCACTGTGCAGCTGGTTGGAGGGCTCTCCTTCTCTGCTAGGACAGAGCTGTCAGTATGGAGAGAGGCCCAAACAGTGCAGTGCCTATAAAGTGCAGTGTGTTACTAATATAGGCGGCATGGCTAACTCCTCTCTAAGGGATCCATCCGGACATTCACTGACTCTCTGGTGGGCCAGTCTAATCCTGCCAGTCCAAAAAAAGGGCCTTTTTTTGTGTCTGCGAAATTTATTAAATGCATCAAGGAATTTTTTGAGTCTGGTGATTATAAACTTTATCATTCAGTATGGCTTTACTCGTGTGTCTATAAAAAATCCTTGATTTTTGGATAAATTGTCCAGTAAAATGAAGAATTCAGGTTGGCCACCCTGGTGTTCACCCTTAACTTAAGTTGAACTGCATTAAAATGATACTGATACATTATAATCCACATTATCCAGTAAAAGTTTAAAAGGAAATCTTTCTGAGCTCCTCAGTTAAAAACAAGATCAATATTAAAATTCTCAAGACTTGGATAACAGTTACAGTCTTAACAAGAAAGTAGATGATTAGGGTGCAACTAGTTTTGCCCTGGCTAGACTGGGATGCGGAGTTTCCCTAATTTTACCCTTAACCTCGTAAGGAGGTATAAACATTTTTTGTAGGAGGATCCTCAGGTTGTGGTACCCAGGATAGTCACCAGTTGGCAACTGGATATAGCAGTGAGAACAAATCAGGAGCAAGACTAGACATGGAGCCAGGACAGAAATGAGGAGCATGGAAAAGGATTGTGGGCACAGGACAAGACATGGTCACCGCGCAGGCTGGACCATGATCACAGGACAAACTAGGAGCTGTAATGAGGAAACAAAGACCAGGAACAGACCAAGAACTGGAACCAGCAGATGCTAGGAGAAGAGTCCATAGACAAGCCAGGGTCAGAACGAGGTAATACCAAGAGCAGTGTCCAAGAGTAACACAGGGTCGGAATCAGGAGATACCAAGAGAGGGTACAAGTGCAGGCCCAAGGACAAAGGAAATCCCGAGCAGTATCCATGCTTTGTCTTCAGAAAGAACCAGGAAATACCAAGAACCAAACGTCAGATGGAAACAAAAAGTAGCAGGCACAGTGACCAAGGAGATCAGGGCTGAAGCGTGGTTGGATGGAACCATAGATCATCACTAGGAGAACCTTTTGGGATAGGACAGAACAAGGAATTAAAATGGAACAAGCCAAGGGGTCAGATCCAGAAGTAGCACTACAGGTACCAGGTGTAGTATCCAGGGGTCTAGGCATGATTGTAGTCAGAAGAAGCCAGTATTCTGGATCAGAAGTAGTGCTACATATATAAAAAAAGCATAGGCATCATTAATATGCCGTAAGCCTGCATGGTGCAGTTCATGTGTCTGTGTGATTGGTGCCCCTTATCTATGCGGTGTGTAAGAGGGTGTTTAAACATGCAAGTTTCATGCAGGAGTTCTGTGCATTGCCAGATTCATAGACTGCAAATCAAAAGAACCCATTATTTTCTATTAATTGACATGAGTGATTTTTTTATTCACGTTGATAGTGCGAGAACAAAAAATCACAGCATGTCCTATTTTTGGGCGATTCTGTTCATCCATTATTTCTGATGGGAACAAAAAAAATTGCATCGCACTCACATGTAAATGCACTTTTCATGCAAGTGTGATATGATTTTCTATTTTCACTATTGGAATAACATCTGGTTCTTATCCACGTGAATACTATGTGTACAGCGTTGTGATGCGTTTTTCTCACCCAGCACATTGTGTTATATCGCAGGTTTATGAGTGCGATATCTTGGACCAATATCACACTCGCCCTTGTAAATACACCCTCATACTAAACAGCTAACCCCCCCCCACCCCCCCCCCCCCCCCCCCAAGGAATTTTGCCATTCGGAATGCTGCTGGGAATTGAGCTTTCTACCTGCTCTTGTACCTTTGTATCAGTAAGTATGGCCTTCTTCTATTTCTGGAGAGGGAGGCCGAAAATAGGGTGCAGACGCAGCAAGGAAAACTAAATCAGCCATTAACTATTTGATTTATATAATAAAGTGTGACCTCCATAGTTATCCTCCTGACTTTTGTTCAGTTCAATACACTGCTATATCGGGTCTTGACTCCATTTAGACGGAGGTGCAAGAAGAGTAAATATATAGTCTGTTATAGGGGCCGAATATTATTTTGTTGTCTGATATAGGCTCTGAATAAAGTTAGGGGACTGAAATTAATATAGGAGGTCTGGGATCAATCAAACAACCACATGTCTGTAAGTATGTGAGTGAGTGATTCTCATGCCCCTACTCCCTGGTGACGTCATAGCCCCGCCCGTGGTGATGGCATAGCCTGCCCTGGTGACATAGCCCTGCCCCTGGTGCTGTTGTAGCTCCACCCCCTGGCACTGTTATGGCAGGTCCTAACACACTGAGAATTCAACTAAGCCATTATAATGTCAGACACAACTCAGCGGTCCTGACAGGAGACACTGACCTAAATTCGCCACAGAGATCCGGTAGGCTGAAAGACCTGTGGTGATGTCACTGCTGTGGGAGAAGCCATTCTGAAGTTTGGTAGTAGTGTATACTGGATAAGCTGACAGAAAGTACAGGACCTGTGATGATGTCACCATCATGTGATCACCTGTGTGGGTGGAGTCAGGGATCACATGACCAGGGGCTCATCACTGTATTCCAAGATGTGTGTGTGTCATGTGTGCAGTCAGCATAAATGTAGTAAAGCTGCGAGTGGCTGTTTGTCTAATGTGCTGTGTGTGTAATGTGTATAGTCAGCATGGATGTATATCATGTAGCACAGCTGTGTTTGTACCATGCACGTGTCATGTCTGTCAGGCGCATATCATGTACTAAAGCTGTGTCTGACGCCCATGTCATGTAGCAGAGCTGAGTTTGCAACATGCGCTTGTACTGTGGCACAGCTGTGTCTGTTATGCGCATATAATGTAGCAGAGCTGTGTTTGTACCATGTGCGTGTCATGTCTGCCAGGCGCATTTCATGTACCAGAGCTGTGTCTGTGATGCCCATGCCATGTAGAAGAGCTGAGTTTGCAACATACGGGTGTACAGTGGCACAGCTGTGCCTGTCACGTGCATATAATGTAGCAAAGCTGTATTTGTACCTTGTGCATGTCATGTCTGTCAGGCACATGTCATGTACTACAGCTGGGTCTGTGACGCCCATGTCATGTAGTAGAGCTGAGTATGTAACATGCACATTGTACTGTGGCACAGCTGTATCTGTCACGTGCATATAATGTAGCAGAGCTGTGTTTGTACCATGCGTGTGTCATGTTTGTCAGGCGCATGTCATGTACCATGTCCGGGGTCTGAATTAAGTTATGGGTCTGATACAAATATAGGAGTTCTGGGGTTTGAATATATTTAAGAGGTCTGTTCTGAGGTGTGATATTAATATAAGGGGTCTAATATTAATATATGGGATCTGAATATATTTAGCCATGGCCCACTGCTGGATTATCACTCTGTGAAAGGCTCTCCACAATTGACATCTTTGCTTACTGGTAGAATGTAGAGGACAGTCTGCCTGATCTCATAGCATAGAAGTCACTCATAGGCTGTAAGCCCATAGCACTGCATGGTGCACTACATCTATACACGTATCTGTACGACTAACACCCTATACAAGCCTTATCTCTGTGCAAGTATAATACTAACCAGTCCCCCAATATGAGGTAGGTTTGAGGGTGATGGTTCATCTGTATTTTGCACTTGTGCAGTCTCCCCATATAGCTTTTTGTTTCTCTGTATGCTGCTGGAAATTGGTGTTTCTACCTGTCCATATATCTTTGCATCAGAAAATGCAGTCTTTTAAAGTGATTTTTATATGGATTTAATGCTTTTCAATAAGTTATCTACAAATATTAGTAGTATCCAAGGTTCAAGGGAGAACCATAAGAGAATCCAAGCTTTACTGCAAGCAACTTTTCTCCATAGAAAACAATGAGACTGTGACTCGCTTGCGACATTTGCAATTTTGTGGATTTTTAACCATAAAATTGCAGTTCAAAATGATCGCACGACAGTAAGTCACAGATAAATCACACTGGATATTTTGTCGTGCAACTTGATGTAACGACACACTTACAGGAATCAAATGGTATCCTGCCAGTGACCTAAGTGATGTGCGCCAGTTGTCAAGTAACATGGCACAACCACCCAGAGAACGGAGCTGGCATGGTGAGTAATGGTGCCAACAGCATTTTATGTAACAATTGTTACATTCGTCTGGGCTAGTGAGCAACAGGCCCACACGAACGTCACCAAGGATAGGGAACGTTAGGTGATACAACCACCGATTAACACCTCCCCCTATTTTCTACAAAGGAAGATGACCAAGGGCCTAGCTGAGCAGGGACATCTCACCAATAGGGGTGGCCCAGTGGTCTTCGGATCTGGATACTTGCTGCCCCTACACTCCCAGGCTAAAATGTATAGACATGCCATCACAGACAGGGACAACTGGACAGGATAAGAAGCTGAGCTGTAATCATACCATACAGCAGCCAATATGCAAACACTAGTAGCAGATGTTAATGCTATCAATTGCAGGTATTTGTTGACATTTTGGCCAAAATATGGAAGCTAGCAGGCCATGTCACGGCTCCCGGCAATACTGCTTGTCCCTACACTAACTAGTGTAGTCCAGCAACACAATCAAACAAGACGACAAGACACAAACCTTTCTTGCAGCCACCACACATAGAACCTGCTCACACAACACACAGAGAGAGAATGAGTACAGAGACAGCTGACCACAGCCACACCTGAGAAGACAACTTTTATGTGTGCTGACCTGGAGTGTTTGGCTGACTGAAGACACACATGCCCAGCCAGTACAATCCCCAACACCGGAGCAGTAGAACTCCAGAGCACCTGTAGAACCACAGGTCTCAGGAGACAGATGTGACAACAATCAGTATTTTAATCATTAAGGCTCAATTTACTTGTTAGGATTGTGGAGTTTGGTCCTTGTTATAAGCCCTTGTCTGCAGAATATAAAATAACTTCCCATCAATGGGGATCTGGAGTTATTTATTACTTTTATGGAAGGGTAGACAATTTCTTTCTCCAAATCACTGAATATAGCCATCCGGACAGTAAACAATTAGAGCCCCCTCGTTATACTTTATCTATTAGCAGCCAAGAGTTTGATGTATGGAATATGATTTCATCCCAGTATTCTCCTGTCTTGCTATACAAACCATTCTCTTTGTGATGATATCTCATCCCAATCCAAACCAATGCCGTTCTCCACGCTCAAGTGAAATCAATAGGTTGATCAATATCTCCATATACCGTAAATGCTGAGCAGAATTTCCATCGATATGTATTGATTTACAGAGCAGCTTTAAATTGGTTCTGATGGGTTTAAAAACATTTCCTCATTGATCACAGATTTCTATCTTTTACTCTCCTGTTGTTCTGTCCGCAAACTGTGAGATAGAACACGTTTTATACTTGCAAAATTAGGTCAATGTTGAATGGTGTAAATATATATTTGTGGATACAATATTTGCATGAATGGACCCAAACTTGTTTTTTTCCCCTCTTTTTTGTCTTCTCCCAAACCTGCGCCATGCATCTTAATTTGCTATCATTTCTGAAATCAACTAGATTAGAAGGAAGCCTGGTTTGTTGTCTTCACTGAAGCCCATCAAGCATATTTTTCTTTTCACCTCACCGGTTTTGTATAATATTTGTTATGTAAAACCTCAGCGAGCCGGTGGTACGGCGTTCACATGGCAACTAGTTGCTTTATCATAGAAAGCTTCACCTCACCAAGCAGCGGATTCAAGCTTCAAAGAGTCCCATTAGAACAGCTCACGTTAAGGCAGGTTCTACGGTAATGCCTTTGAACTCCTGCAACGTATGAAAGTTCAATTGGGGCAACGTCTTACAGCGTACTATGTACAAATAAAACCGAGCACTGAACGTTCGCTGAACGTATCCAAAAAGCTGTCGGTAATACGCAGAACAACAGTCAAATGATTTCTGTAATGCTATTTCCAGTTCAAAGTTGCTGCGGCAAATCTACTTGGGTCCTACGATAATGTTCACCACGAGCATCTTGGTTCATGCATAAGGTCATATTTACATGGCCAGTAGGAAGTAACACCTGAAAAATTGGGCATGAATAGAAGCGCACAGAATCCAGACACCGTGTCCGTTTTTAGTGCAGTGTTATGGAGACTGCAAGATTTGCATGAAGATAGAACATTCTGCAACCTTTTCATCTGGCAGCATCACTACGAACAAAAAATCATTGCAAACAATGGGGTCTATTGTCGTATGAGTTTTGTCTCTCTCACAACACACAAAGCTTCCATGAGAATATCGTCCATGTAAATACAACCTAAAGCTTAACCTATATGACAATACCACAGACTGGGCCGGTAAAGAAAATCAAAAGTGAAGAGCTTGGAGGACTCCAACCAAGGCCATATTTACAGCTCATGCTGCCCTAGGCACTAAGGTTGAATATGCTTTGTTTAGTTGCCTGTCACTTTTCTCAACAGAAACTATGTTTTTTGTAAATAAGTAGTGAAGAGGAACAGTGCCAGTAACATGGAAAGGAGGCACAAGGCATGGCGTCAGTAGATTATGGGCAAGCATAGTGGGGCAGATTTACTAGTATTGTCTAATACTTAAAGTTAAATTGGGGAATTTACTAAACTCATCATCTTTGATGCTGGAATTAGTACAGTTTTCGCCCCATGCACTTAGTGCATGCCTCTTCATCTATTCAGAGCATCTCCAGCTCCTCCGTGCATCTTCAGAGCAAAGTACACCAGATTTGACCTGTCGTACCTTTCTGGTGGAGATGAGCGAGCACGCTCGGTTAAGGCATACTGGTCCGAGCAGATTCAGGGGCTGGTGGGGGTGAGGGGGGGGGGGGGGAGAGATCTCTCTCACTCTCCCCCTCCGCTACCCTCTGCCGCCCCCCCGAACCTGCTCGGACCAGTATGCAGTTACTCGAGAAGAGCCATGCTCGCTCGAGTAACTGCCTTAACTGAGCGTGCTCGCTCATCTCTACTTTCTGGTATGAATTATGCCATTTTGGGGCATAAATTATACATAATTCTGTCCAGGGTCGACACGCTTTTCCCAGCAAGCCCAGCCTACTTTTTGAAAAATGCCCAAAAGAAAGAAAAGTTGTAAATTTTTGTGGAAACACTTGTTTGTGCAAAAATGTGTGACTTTTTTACGCCAGTACCTTACATCAAGCATTACATTAAAAAAAACAAAACAGTACAGATAATAAGCAAATTAAAATGATCAAGGAGGGGCAGGGCATGGGAGGCAAGGATGGGGTAGCAAGACAGAGATGGGCATTGAAAAGGGTGTGTACATCTACAGTAATTAGACAAACTTGGACTAGACTGTCTTAAAATACATCAGTTTATTACAGTGACTCTGCTGGACGATAAATGTGGTGCATCTTTAAACTGTCTAGTCTAACTTTATACCACTTATTAGTTGGTTTAGTTTCTGCCAAATTTTATGCTCAAACTTTGGCGCCGATTTTTTGCACACCCTTATATTTAGTCCATGCCACTTCCCACATCCTTTTCAAACGCGGCAAAAAAATAGACAAAAACAACTCATGCGGTGCAAAACATGTAAGACAGTTTTTCATCTGTGATTTTAAATGGCAATAAGAGTGTTTTTATATGGTCCAGTGGATTGGAATGACATGTAAGGGGAAAGTGAGTGGTTCAATGGATTTTAATGTCGTAGTTCAGGATAAGGATTGCTACAACAAGCCTATGTATGGTTAAATGTCACTAGAGAAAAGATGTTCCACCTGGGAAAGATTGGGAATAGAATTGAGCGAACATACTCTGCTGAGCTTGATGCTCGTTCGAGTATAAGTGTACTCGATGGTGCTCGTTGAGAGAGAGAGAGAGAGATCAATGGGGTTCATTACTCGAGTAGAGCTCTCGAGTAACGCGGACTCAAGCATTTGGTTGCTCGCTCATCTCTAATTGGGAGTTTTAAAAGATCTGCTTCTATTGCAAACCATTCAAGTATGGCCAACAGTTATGCAAACCTTCTATGTGAGGAACGTATGTGCAAATTTGGAAATGCATATGTTTTTTTGGGTCCTTGCAGACTCTGTAGGCTGTCCGATAATGTCAGCAAGGATCTGCGTGGGGTAGGTGTATGAGAAGATGCTGATGGCCAGGGCTCTCTATATTGTTTGCTTCTTGCTCCTCTATCTCTTAGGCTAATTTCACATGGGCGAGTGCGATAGCAGGCTGTGAAACTTGGCCCGATATCAC